>NW_020173699.1:120706-137692 GCF_003031525.2 Neophocaena asiaeorientalis asiaeorientalis | reverse complement strand
TGCTGCTTTTAATATGTTTCCTTTGTATTTAATTTTTGACAGTTTGATTAATACGTGTCTTGGCATGTTTCTCCTTGGGTTTATCCTGTCTGGGACACTCTGTGCTTTCTGGACTTGATTAACTATTTTCTTTCCCATATTAGGCAAATTTTCAACTAAATATTTTCTCAGTCCCTTTCTTTCTCTCTTCTTCTTCTGGAACTCCTATAATAAGAATGTTGGTGCGTTTAATATTGTCCTTTTTCAGGTAGACTGCCTATTTCCTGTTCATTTGTTAGGTCTAGTGGGGTTTTATCTTGCTCCTTCATCTGCTGCGTATTTTCTGTCTTCTCATTTTGCTTATCTGACTGTGTTTGGGGTCTCCTTTTTGCAGGCTGCAAGTTCGTATTTCCTGTTGTTTTTGGTGTCTGTCCCCAGTGGCTAAGGTTGGTTCAGTGGGTTGTGGAGGCTTCCTGGTGGAGGGGACTAGTGCCTGTGTTCTGGTGGATGAGGCTGCATCTTGTCTTTCTGGTTGGCAGGTCCACATCTGTTTTGTGGACCAGTGTCCTGAAGTTGGCTCTCCCACCACAGAGGCACAGAAGTGACTCCTGGCTGCAGCACCAAGAGCCTTTCATCCACCTGGCTCAGAATAAAAGGGAGAAAATGTAGAAAGAAACAATTAATAGAAGTAGAAAGAAAGAAAGAAAGAAAGAAGGAAAGGAGGGAGGGAGGAAGGAAGGAAGGAGGGAAGGAAGGAAAAGAAAGAAAGAAAGAAGATAAAATAAAGTAAGATAATATATTAAAAAGTTATTAAAATAGAAATTAATTATTAAGAATAAAAATAAACAAATGGTAGAACCCTTCCCGGAGTGCGGGGCGGGCCTGCATGACGTTGCAGCAGCCTGAGGTACACCGTGCGTTCTCCCGCGGAAGTTGTCCCTAGATCCTGGCACCCTGGCAGTGGCGGACTGCACAGGCTCCTCCGAAGGGGAGTGTGGATAGTGACCTGTGCTCGCACACAGGTTTCTTGGTGGCGGCAGCAGCAGCCTTCGCATCTCATGCACGTCTCTGTGGTCCGCGCTTTTAGCCGCGGTTCGCGCCCATCTCTGGAGCTCCTTTAAGCAGCGCTTTTAATCCCCTCTCCTCGTGCAACAGGAAACAAAGGGAAGAAAAAGTCTCTTGCCTCTTCTGCAGGTTCAGCCTTTTCCCCAGACTCCCTCCCGGCTAGCTGTGGTGTACTAGCACCCTGCAGGCTGTGTTCACGCCGCCAGCCCCAGTCCTCTCCCTGTGCTCTGACCGAAGCCCGAGCCTCAGCCCCCAGCCCCGCCCGCCGCAGCGGGTGAGCAGACAAGCCTCTCGGGCTGGTGAGTGCTGGTCGGCACCGATCCTCTGTGCAGGAATCTCTCCGCTTTGCCCTCCGCACCCCTGTTGCTGCGCTCTCCTCCGCCGCTCCGAAACTTTCCCCCTCTGCCACCCGCAGTCTCTGCCCGCAAAGGTGCTTCCTAGTGTCTGGAAACCTTCCTTCCTCACACCTCCCTCCCACTGATGCAGGTCCCATTCCCTTTCCTTTTGTGTCTGTTTATTCTTTTTTCTTTTGCCCTACCCAGGTACGTGGGGGAATTTCTTGCCTTTTGGGAGGTCTGAGGTCTTCTGCCAGCGTTCAGTAGGTGTTCTGTAGGAGTTGTTCCACATGTAGATGTATTTCTGGTGTATCTGTGGGGAGGAAGGTGATCTCCGCATTTTACTCTTCCACCATCTTCCCCTCGTCCTGTCTTGTATATTTTATTTCCAAGATTTTGTATCATCTTTACTATCATTATTCTGAATTCTTTTTCAGGTAGACCTCTATTTCCTCTTCATTTGTTTGGTCTGGTGGGTTTTTACCTTGCTCCTTCATCTGCTGTGTATTTCTCTGTCTTCTCATTTTGCCCAACTTACTGTGTTTGGGGTCTCGTTTTCACAGGCTAGAGGTTCATAGTTCCCATTGTTTTTGGTGTCTGCCCCCAGTGGGTGTGGTTGGTTCAGTGGGTTGTGTAGGATTCCTGGTGGAGGGGACTGGTGCCTGTGTTCTGGTGGATGAGGCTGGATATTGTCTTTCAGGTGGGCAGGGCCACGTCTGGTGGTGTGTTTTGGGATGGCTGTGAACTTATTATGATTTTAGGCAGCTTCTCTGCTAATGACTGGTGTTGTGTTCCTGTCTTCCTAGTTGTTTGGCATGGGGCGTCCAGCACTGGAGCTTGCTGACTGTTGGATGGAGCTGGGTCTTAGCATTGAGGTGGAGATCTCTGGGAGAGCTTTCACTGATTGATATTATGTGGGGCCGTGAGGTCTCCAGTCGTCCAATGTCCTGAACTCAGCTCTCCCACTCAGAGCCTCAGGCCTGACACCTGACTGGAGCACCAAGACCCTGTCAGACACACGGAATTATTTAGATAGTGGTCCTTGGCAAGTGAAACCACAAGATAGGAGGCTCGTGCTATGCCTGGTCCTGCTGAGCAATTTTCAGACTTTAGCTCATTTTGGCAACAGGGCGACTGGTTTGGTGACGTGAGGCAGGATGGGTCCATGAGGCGGGTGGTGCTCAGCCGGTGCACAGCCTGAGGGACCCAGTCGAAGCCCTCAGGGAAGGCCAACAGTGACCAGGACTCCCACCTCCTGCAGCTGCGGCTTCTTTGGGATCTCCCTCCTGGTGTCAAGTATCTCTTACTCCTGCTTTGGCAGCTGTGCCTTTACCCTGAGCTTCTTCATGAGGCTATAGAAGTCCCTGAGGCAATGCATGAAAAGTGGGGGCCGCATTCCCAAAGTCTTTAATATAGGAAATTCAAAAGAAAAGTCTTTTATTTTTAAGCTTCTATATTTCAGTACTGCACAGCTGACAGGAAAGATGCCAAACATTTTCAGTGTGTCAAGTGTAAAACCCAGAATTTAGATTTTTACCTTCTCATTGAAAGGACAAAAGATAGGTGTGAGCCCAAGCCATAAAGTCCTTAAATCCAGAGTACACACCTATAAGCCATGCTCACCAACCATCTAGGTTCTCTTGGCCCTTTCTCTTTTTACCTTTCTCAATTTTTCCTCTTTAGAATTGCAGCAATCAGATTGCTAAATATTTTTTCCTATGCTGAGAGAAATTAGTCTCTATGGAATAGATGCACCGTGCTGCAGAAGTAGGCCTAGGAACAAGGATATTGTCTACATCACCAACTAGGCGTTATGTGAAGGGTTACAGTCCTCTTGTCCTTATAAATTCACTCAGCTTCCTGAGCAGTAAAGGGTGCACGTTGACTAAGGTGGATTATCTTAATCTCTGTTGACTGTTATGCATTTTTTTCCTCTTTCATAAAAAGGAATACCTCTGATCTTTGAAAGAGAAGAAGCTATTAAGGAGCAGTATACCATGAGAAGATTCAGGTGCGTTAGACATATTACATATATAATTTGATGTTAGCAATTCATGTAAGACAGTTGATTCCATACTGTTATATGTGACTCAGAAAACTTAATCCTTTCTGATAAAATAAAAACAGATCTGTATTTGCAAGAGATATTTGAGTGGAAATGTTGAGGAAAAGTTTTTATTACTACCCAAAGAGTCCTTAATTTCTGGTAATAGAATGATCAAGTATATTATTAGACCATTTGTACTGAATATATTAGTAATGCAAAGACTTTCAGACATTACAGGAATGATTCAAGAAAGATTTACTGAAGATACCTTTATTGCAGAAAATGTTCATCTTTTAAAATAAAAGCATTTCCCCTGAATGACTTCACTCTACTGAGAACTCTAATTGTACAGCATTCATTTGTATGTTTATTTCTAGGGGACCTTCTTGTACTCATGAGCTTCTGAGATTGCCTACGAGCAGTAGATGCAGACCACTTAGAGTCCTGCATGGAGAACCCTCTCAGCCAAGGTGGTTACCTGATCGAGAAGAGCCACAGGTTCAGGCCCTTCAGCATCTCCAGGGAGCAGCCAGGGTGTTCATGCCACTACAGGCTCATGACAGTGCACCTAGGCCTCTACAGGGGCAAGCCCAGGCACCTCAGCGACTACAGGGGGCAGCTCGGGTGTTCATGCCACTACAGGCTCAGGTTAAGGCTAAGGCATCTAGGCCCCTACAGATGCAGATGAAGGCACCTCCACGACTACGGAGGACAGCCTGGATGCTTATGCCACTACAGGCTCAGGTTAAGGCCCCTAGGCCTCTAAAGGTACAGGCCCAGGTACCCAAAGAGCAGCAGGCTCAGGCCCAGCCCCAGGCCTCAGAAGAGCTGCAGGATCTGGACCAGGTACCAGAGGAAGTTCAAGGGCAAGATCAGGTACCTGAACAACAGCAAAGGCAGGGCCAGGTCCCTGAACAACAGCAGAGACAGAACCAGGTACCTGAGCAGCAGCTGGAGCAGAACAGGGCACCCGAGCAGCCAGAGGTACAGGAACAGGCTGCTGAGCCTACACAGGCAGAGACAGAGGCAGAGGAACCTGAGTCATTACGAGTACATGCCCAGGTATTCCTGCCCCTACTGTCACAGAACCACCACGTGCTGTTGCCACTACATTTGGATACTCAGGTGCTCATTCCAGTAGAGGGGCAAAATGAAAGGTCACCTCAAGCACAGGCCTGGGCACTAGAGCCCACGCAGGCAGTTGGCTCTGTTCAAGCACTGATAGAGGGACTATCAAGAGACTTACTTCGAGCACCAAACTCACATAACTCAAAACCGCTTGGTCTACTGCAAACCCTGATGGAAAACCTGTCATCAGACGTGTTTTACTCTCAACCAGAACAAGCACGGAAGAAAAAATCAAAAGTTTCTAGTCTAAGGCAGGCATTGGCAAAAAGACTATCACCAAAGAGGTTCCGGGCAAAGTTGTCACGCAGACCTGAAGAGTTTGAGCTATCAGATTTAGAAGCCCATAGGCAAAGGCGCCAACGCAGATGGGAGGATATCTTTAATCAGCATGAAGAAGAATTGAGACAAGTTGCAAATGTAAGAGTTTCTGATATTTTTCCTAAGTCAAATATGCAGAGAAAATATGCTAGTTCATACTCAAGTGTTCCCTCTGTAAAAACCAAATGAAATAAATATTCCTTGTGTCCCAGAGAAGATTATCTAAATAACTTGTGCTTCAAATAAATTATCCTGAAATTTCCAGATAATTGTGACTAAATTTGAGAAAGAAAAATTTGCTTGAATGACCCAAGTAATTGCTTAATATCTCTGTAGAGATATAGCTTTAATTATTAGTTAAATGTCTACCTATTATTCCCTTAGCCAATAAAGGGATGTCATATGCACATTTAAAGTTACTATACTGGATCTTTAAAAATTACTTTCAGGGCTTCCCTGGTGGCACAGTTGTTGTGGGTCCCCCTGCCGATGCAGGGGACACGGGTTCGTGCCCTGGTCCAGGAAGATCCCACATGCCGCGGAGCGGCTTGGCCCATGTGCCATGGCTGCTGAGCCTGTGCTTTTTTTTTTGTGCATCCCGCATACAGCAAAAAAAAAAAAAAAAATTACTTCCATAGGTCAAAATTTCAAATATAACTCATTAAAACTAAACACAAAAACAAATTTGATTTTGTTCCTCCAACTTCTAAGTTTATTTTGCTCTTCCTTCCCATAGAATGCTGAATGTATTATTTAAGAGAATTGCACTAGCTTTTGTACATCAGGATGTTAAAGGTCAAACTGAGAAGGAAAAGCATTTTCTAAAACATTTTGTACATGGTTACCATAAGTATGACTTGTCTCACTTATTTTTCACTCATTTTACATAATTGATGAAGTACCTGCATGGAACATGACACAAGTTACAAATTCATCTCTGCACTCTTTTGAAGTGTGGGGTACAATATGTTAATCTCTTTATCTTATTTTGGTTTAGTCAACAAAACTTCATTCTTTCAAAGTTCTCTAATATAAATGGATATAATTGGGCTGGAGTTCATGGATACAATCTGGCAAATCTAATCTGATCCTGAATGGTTTGTGGGCTTTGTAAGCAAATTATAGAGGTCAAAAAGACCAGGAAAGCAGTTGTTTCCTAATACTTCATAGCATCCATTTACATAAAAGGAATCATTGTGAAGATCCTAAATTAAACCCTGGTATCAACATCCATTTACCTAATAATAATTAATGTAGTTATTACAAGTGAACCTTGTCTGAACGTCTGAATAAGGAGACTTTTGGTTTTTGTCCATTGAGTTAATTGAGCAAATACTATTTCCCTGACATGTTTAACATGAGAAAAGGTAAAAGCAACAAGAAAAGAAAGACCCAAAAGGGGAAATGAATGTCTAGTCCCCCAAAAAACAGGAAGATAAGAAGCAAAAGAAACCAAATAGAGAAAGGGTGGCATGAGTCTAGAATGCTACTATTTGCCTGACATTAAGGCATCTAAAATGCTAATGACTATTCCCAATGAGCCTTAGTAACAATTGGATCTAATGGGCTTTGCATTTTTTAAAAAGACTTTTATGCATTTCTGCAAGACTCATAGTATTAGTAGCATGACCCATACTTATTGGCATTCAGTGTTTTAAATATTTATGTGAGAAGCCATTCTAAAATGGAAGAAAAAGTCACTAAATAATAGTTACTAATCCCATGACCCTAGGATCTTGTATAGGCATTCCTGCCTTTATGTGTAACTCTTAAAGAAAACATAAAGAAAAAGAAAATTATTGATGTTCTAGTCAAAGTCATAGGTCTTTTGAAATACCTGAAAATTTATTAGAGTTTAAAGACATATGTGAGTGCTTCAACTCACTAGAAGGAAAGAAAACACATTCCCATTATTCTGTTTGAGTTGAAGAAATATCAGTTGGCTTAAATGGGAAAACAGAAACTTTCCTAAACTACTAGGACTCAATCAAGAAGAAATATTTGCACTGCTGTGTTGCAGATCTTCCACTGCACAGGAGGACCAAACTTTGTAGCTATAACCGCTTATTAAATATGACAGTTTGCGGCTATGAGTTAAGCTTTAGACCAGAGATTTTTAACCTGGGTTTAATAGGTGAGTTGCAGGTGGCCAGTGATCCCCCTGAAAATACTTGCAGAGATATGTGTCTGTCTGTATGCAGTTTTCTACAAAGAATCTGTAGCATTACTCAGATACTGAAAGGGATCCAGGACCAGAAACTATTAGAAACTACAGGCTTAAATCAATTTGAATATTTGAAAATTATTTTTTTAATTGAACATTAAGATGATGGGAATTGCTCGTATTATTTACAATTTAACAACAAGTAAAATATTTATTTTCCTTTTTGTTTCAAGGAAAAAGAAGATGAATCATCAGATAATGATGAAGTATTTCATTCGATTCAGGCTGAAGTCCAAATAGAACCATTGCAGCCATACATTCCAAATCCTAAAGAAAATGAGGTGAGTTTCTCTATATGAGTTGCTGTGGCACTAATAAGTGCCTGGAACAGTGGTTCTTAAACATTTTGGTCTCAGGATGTCTTTATACTGTTTAACATTGAAGACCCCAAAAGCTTTTACTTAGTTGGATTGTGTCATTCAATGTATGATGTATTAGAAATTAAAACCAAAAAATTTTAAATATTTATTACTTCATATAAAAAGTAAGAAAACTATTAGATATTAATATAAGAAACAAATTTTAGTGAAAATAACAATTTTCCATCTTGCTTAATGGAAAACAGCTAGATTCTCATATCTGCTTCTGCATTCAACCTGTTGCCATATGTTGTTTAGGTTGAAGTATATGAGTAAAAGCTGACTTCTCACATATAGGTGGTTGGAAAAAGAGAATTTCCATAGATTTTTCAGATAATTGTGGATATTCTTTGAAATACACCACAACTAGAGAAGTGGAGTCCAAAACCATATCAGTGAAATTTTGAATATTCAGTAATATTAAAATCCATAAGTCTCTTGTGTGCTGTGAATATATGTTTTGCTCATACACAATTTTGTATCTTTGTGCATTGCTCAGTCGGAAAATATTGGTTCACTGTATATGTAGATCTTTCCAAATATTTACATGTTTTATTTTACAACACCAAAAAGTGGCATTTGTTAATATCATCAATTTCATCATAAAAATTATTGAGTATTGATAAGCTGTCAAATGCACAGTGATAGATGAGTTTAAAATTCTAATATTCAATTGAAAGCTCAATTTTATCATTGCTAACAACTAACATCAGTTGCTTTATCTTTGAATTGATAGGCTTACTTTGTTGATTTTAAATAAAATGCCTGCCAGATACCCAAATTGAATAACTACAGTTTGTCTCATCAGTCATTCTTCTAAGTAAAAATATTGCCCATGAAATATTCAGTAGTTCAGCTTGTAACACAATCACACATACTTCTTCCCTTGATCATTTCTGTTCTGAGATGTAGTTTATGACAGGGTCTGGGTTATTGAATCTGTCACTTATTTTCTTAGATTTATGGGAATAATCAAGTCAGTCCTGGTGTCCAGGTTGACTTTTGTTTTCACGAGTTTATTAATAGATATTTAGCACATGGTATTGGTGAGGACCAAGTAGCAGTTTCAATTCCTGTGTGGACAAGGTAGTGTCATTATAGACAGCATTCCTTACAGCTAGCTATCTAAAAAATTTTTGGTCACTAAGGACAGATAGGTGGATGGGTGAAGAACTCAGAAATTCTTGCCTTACTCAGTGAGTCATGAGTCTCATTGCTGTTCTTAATTAGGACAAGGACCCAAGATCACTATATTTCCTCTTTCAAGATGTTTCACAGTAGTCCATTATGATGTATGTCATGGACAATCATCCTTCTTATTTTTTTAATTTTATTTTATTTATTTATTTTTTATACAGCAGATTCTTACTAGTTATCTATTTTATACATATTAGTGTATATATGTCAATCCCAATCTTTGAATTCATCCCACCACCACCCCACCACCCTTGCTTTCTCCACTTGGTATCCATATGTTTGTTCTCTACATCTCTGTCTCTATTTCTACCTTGCAATCCGGTGCATCCATACCATTTTAATACATGTAGCTGTCCAGTTTTCCCAGCACCACTTACTGAAGAGGCTGTCTTTTCTCCATTGTATACACTTTCCTCCTTTATCAAAGATAAGGTGATACGTGCATGGGTTTACCTCTCGGCTTTTTATCCTGTTCCGTTGATCTATATTTCTGTTTTTGTGCCAGTATCATACTGTCTTGATGACTGTAGCTTTGTAGTATAGTCTGAAGTCAAGGAGCCTAATCCCTCCAGCTCCGTTTTTCTTTCTCAAGATTGCTTTGGCTATTCCAGGGTCTTTTGTGTTTCCATACAAATTGTGAAATTTTTTGTTCTAGTTCTGTGAAAAATGCCAGTGGTAGTTTGATAGGGATTGCATTTAATCTGTAGATTGCTTTGGGTTGTAGAGTCATTTTCAAAATGTTGATTCTTCCCAACTGAGAACATGGTATATCTCTCCATCTGTTTGTATCATCTTTAATTTCTTTCTTCAGTGTCTTATACGTTTCTGCATACAGGTCTTTTGTCTCCTTAAGTAGGTTTATTCCTAAGTATTTTATTATTTTTGTTGCAAAGGTAAATGGGAGTGTTTTCTTAATTTCTCTTTCAGATTTTTCATCATTACTGTTTAGGAATACAAGAGATTTCTGTGCATTAATTTTATATCCTGCTACTTCACCAAATTCACTGATTTACGTTTACCAGTTTTCTGGTAGCATCTTTAGGATTCTCTATGTATAGTATCATGTCATCTACAAGCAGTGGCAGTTTTACTTCTTTTCCAATTTGTATTCCTTTTATTTCTTTTTCTTCTCTGATTACTGTGACTAAACTTCCAAAACTATGTTGAATAATAGTGGTGAGAATGGGCAACCTTGTCTTGTTCCTGATCTTAGTGGAAATGGTTTCAGTTTTTCAACTTTGAGAACGATTTTGGCTGTGGGTTTGTCATATATGGCCGTTTTTATGTTAAGGTAGGTTCCCTCTGTGCCTACTTTCTGGAGAGTTTTTATCATAAATGGCTGTTGAATTTTTTTTGAATGCTTTTTCTGCATCTACTGACATGATCATATGATTTTTCTCCTTCAATTTGTTAATATGGTTTATCACATTGATTGATTTGCATATGTTGAAGAATCCTTGCATTCCTGGGTTAAACCTCACTTGATCATGGTGTATGATCCTTTTAATGTGCTGTTGGATTCTGTTTGCTAGTATTTTGTTGGCGATTTTTGCATCTATGTTCATCAGTGATATTGGTCTATAGTTATCTTTTTTGTGACATCTTTGTCTGGTTTTGGTGTCAGGGAGATAGTGGCCTTGTAGAATAAGTTTGGGAGAGTTCCTCACTCTGGTATATTTTGGAAGAGTTTGAGAAAGATAGGTGTTAGCTCTTCTCTAAATGTTTGATAGAATTCGCCTGTGAAGCCATCTGGTCCCGGGCTTTTGTTTGTTGGAAGATTTTTAATCACAGTTTCAATTTCAGTGCTTGTGATTGGTCTGCTTATATTTTCTATTTCTTCCTGGTTCAGACTCGGGAGGTCATGCTTTTCTAACCTAAAAATTTGTCCATTTCTTCCAGGTTGTCCATTTTATTGGCATACAGTTGCTTGTAGTAATCTCTCATGACCCTTTGTATTTTTGCAGTGTCAGTTGTTACTTATCCTTCTTCATTTCTCATTCTATTGATTTGAGCCTTCTCCCATTTTTCTTTATGAGTATGGCTAGTGATTTATCAATTTTGTTTATCTTCTCAAAGAACCAGCTTGTCATTTTACTGATCTCAGCTACTGTTTCCTTCATTTCTTTTTCATTTATTTCTGATCTGATTTTTATGATTTCATTCTTTCTGCTAACCTTGGGGTTTTTTTGTTCTTCTTTCTCTAATTGCTTTAGGTGTAAGGTTAGGTTGTTTATTTGAGATGTTTCTTCTTTCTTGAGATAGGATTGTATTGCTATAAACTTCCCTCTTAGAACTGCTTTTGCTGCATCCCATAGGTTTGGGGTCGTCTTGTTTTCATTGTCATTTGTTTCTAGGTATTTTTTGATTTCCTCTTTGATATCTTCAGTGATCTCTTTGTTATTTAGTAGTGTGTTTTTTAGCCTCCATGTGTTTGTATGTTTCACAAGTTTTTTCCTGTAATGCATATCTAGTCTCATAGCGTTGCGGTCGGAAAAGATACTTGGTAAGATTTCAGTTTTCTTAAATTTACCACGGCTTCATTTGTGATCCAAGATATGATCTATCCTGGAGAATGTTCCATGAACACTTGAGAAGAAAGTGTATTCTGTTGTTTTTGGATGGAATATCCTATAAATATCAATTAAATACATCTTGTTTAATGTATCATTTAAGCTTGTGTTTCCTTTTTTATTATCATTTTGGATGATCTGTCCATTGGTGAAAGTGGGGTGTTAACACTCCCTACTATGATTGTGTTACTGTCGATTTCCCCTTTTATGGCTGTTAGAATTTGCCTTATATATTGAGGTGTTCCTATGTTGGGTGCATAAATATTTACAATTGTTATGTCTTCTTCTTGGATTGATCCCTTGATCATTATGTAGTGTCCTTTTTTTCTCTTGTAATAGTCTTTATTTTAAAGTGTATTTCGTGTGATATGAGAATTGCTACTCCAGCTTTCTTTTGATTTCCATTTGCATAGAATATGTTTTTCCATCCCCTCACTTTCAGTCTGTATGTGTCCCTAGGTCTGAAGTGGGTCTCTTGTAGACAGCATATGTACAGGTCTTGTTTTTGTATCCATTCAGCCAGTCTGTGTCTTTTGTTGGAGTATTTAATCCATTTACCTTCAAGGTAGTTATTGATATGTGTGTTCCTATTACCATTTTCTTAATTGTTTTGGGTTTGTTATTGTAAGTGTTTTCCTTCTCTTGTGTTTCCTGCATAGAGAAGTTTCTTTAGCATTTGTTGTAAAGCTGGTTTGGTGGTGCTGAATTCTCTTAACTTTTGCTTGTCTGTAAAGGTTTTAATTTCCTGTTGAATCTGAATGAGATCCTTGCTGGGTAGAGTAATCTTGCTTGTAGGTTTTTCCCTTTCATCATTTTAAATATGTCCTGCCACTCCCTTCTGGCTTGTAGAGTTTCTGCAGAAAGATCAGATGTTAACCATATGGGGATTCCCTTGTGTGTTATTTGTTGCTTTTCCCTTGCTGCTTTTAATATTTTTTCTTTGTATTTAATTTTTGATAGTTTGATTAATATGTGTCTTGACATGTTTCACCTTGGATTTATCCTGTATGGGACTCTCTGTGCTTGTGGACTTGATTGACTATTTTCTTTCCATTATTAGGGAAGTTTTCAAGTATAATCTCTTCAAATATTTTCTCAGTGCCTTTTTTTGTCTCTTCTTCTTTTGGGACCGCTATAATTCAAATGTTGGTGCATTTAATGTTGTCCCAGAGGTCTCTGAGCCTGTCCTCAATTCTCTTCTTCTTTTTTCTTTATCCTGCTCTGCAGTAGTTATTTCCACTATTTTATCTTCCAGGTCACTTATCCGTTCTTCTGCCTCAGTTTTTCTGCTATTGATTCCTTCTAGAGAGTTTTTCATTTCATTTATTGTGTTGTTCATCACTGTTTGTTTGCTCTTTAGTTCTTCTAGGTCCTTGTTAAACGTTTCTTGTATTTTTTAAAATTATTTTTGTGGTATGCGGGCCTCTCACTGTTGTGGCCTCTACCATTGTGGAGCCCAGGCTCTGGACGCGCAGGCTCAGCGGCCATGGCTCATGAGCCTAGCCACTCCGTGGCATGTGGGATCTTCCCAGACTGGGGCACGAACCCATGGTCCCTGCATCGGCAGGCGGACTCTCAACCACTGCGCCACCAGTGAAGCCCATTTCTTGTATATTTTATTTCCAAGATTTCGGATCATCTTTACTGTCTTTACTCTGAATTCTTTTTCAGGTTGACTGCCTATTTCCTCCTCATTTATTTGGTTTGGTGGGTTTTTATCCTGCTCCTTCATCTGCTGTGTATTTCTCTGTCTTCTCATTTCGCTTAACTTACTGTGTTTGGGGTCTTGTTTTCACAAGCTAGAAGTTCACAGTTCCTGTTGTTTTTGGTGTCTGCCCCCCGTGGGTGAGGTTGATTCAGTGGGTTGTGTAGGCTTCCTGGTGGAGGGGACTGGTGCCTGTGTTCTGGTGGATGAGACTAGATCTTGTCTTTCTGGTGGGCAGGACCGTATCCGGTGGTGTGTTTTTGGGTGTCTGTGAACTTATTGTGATTTTAGGCAGCCTCTCTGCTAATGGGTGGGGTTGTGTTCCTGTCTTGCTAGTTGTTTGGCATAGGGTGTCCAGCACTGTAGCTTGCTGGTCGTTGAGTGGAGTTGGGTCTTCATGTTGAGATGGAGATCTCTGAAGGAGCTCTCACCATTTGATATTACGTGGCTCTGGGAGGTCCCTGGTGGTCCAATGTCCTGAACTCAGCTCTCACACCTCAGAGGCTTAGGCCTGATTTAAAAGCAAAGCTATACAGAAAAAAATCACACAAAGAAGCATACACACTCACAAAGGGTGAACAACGGAAATATATATATATGTATATATATATAAAGAAAGGGAGAGAGCAACCAAATCAATAAACAAATCTACCTATGATAATAAGCTCTAAATACTAAACTAAGATAAATATAAAACCAGAAACAAATAAGGTGCAGAAAACAAACCACAAGTCTATAGTTGCTCCCAAAGTCACTGCCTCAATTTTGGGATGATTCGTTGCCTATTCAGGTATTCCAGAGATGCAGGGTACATTAATTTGATTGTAGAGATTTAATCTGCTGCTCCTGTGGCTGCATGGAGAGATATCCCCTTCTCTTCTTTGTTCGCACAGCTCCTGGGGTTCAGCTTTGGATTTGGCCTCACCTTTACATGTAGGTCGCATGAGGCATCTGTTCCCCGCCCCGACAGGACAGGGTTAAAGTAGCTGCTGATTTGGGGACTCTGGCTCACTCAGGCCAGGGGGAGGGAGGGGTACGGAATGCAGGGCAAGCCTGCAGCGGCGGAGACCCACATGACATCACAACAGCCTGAGGCGCGCCGTGTGTTCTCCCGGGGAAGTTTTCCCTGGATCACAGGACCCTGGCAGTGGCGGGCTGTACAGGCTTCCAGGAGGGGAGATGTGGATAGTGACCTGTGCTTGCACAGTCTTCTTGGTGGCTGCAGTAGCAGCCTTAGCATTTCATGCCTGTCTCTGGGTTATGTGCTGGTAGCCGTGGCTCGCGCCCATCTCTGGAGCTTGTTTAGGTGGTACTCTGAATCCCCTCTCTTCACACACCCCAAAACAATGGTCTTTATGTCTTACTCCTCTGCCATCTTGAAGCTATCCACATGTGTCTTTTGGAATTATGGTTTTCTCTGGGTATATGCCCCGTAGAGGGATTGCTGGGTCCATCCTTTATAAATATGTTCTTTCTGATACTAAGTCCTCTGAAATGAATAACAGAGTACTGCTTTATAAATACTAATTACTGGCAGAAGGAACATAGGCTGGATTTTATTATTTAATTACAAGAGGCAATGTGTCCCCCTCTCTGCCTTATTAAATGATGACTTTACTCTTACTCCCAGATAAGAATTATTACTATAAGCATGATACATTAAGCCCAAAATATAATGAGCTGTGTCTGGTTGATTTGGAATACATCATTTGCCATAACATATGCTATTCTTACTACTCATTTTCTTCTCCCCATTTTTCAGAACAAATACAGTCAATTCATATTAGGCATTAGCCTTACTTATTTTTGGCCTTTATCTCTTCTGAGTAATTTTGGCCTCTGGTAAACTAGTTTCAATAAACTTTCTGAGATCAGCTTCATGAACCAGGAGGCCTAGACTTGGTCAATATGATTCCAGTTATCTGAATCAAAAGTGGAAAAAGTCAGTCAGATGCTTATCCTGCATACTGCCAAACATCTGGTTGTATTTGGAAACATTCATTAACAAAACATGTGAACGATTGACAACATTTCTCACTTCTTATGTATCTGTCTGTTGGAGTATAAAGACAACCTTGATAAGTTACTACATAAGAGAAAAAAAAGTGTAGTAAGGTTATTATAGTTTCTAGAAACTATAGCATGATGTTATCAGCATGAAAATGCTAAATTTATTTTTTATTGTAACATGTTGAATTTTCCTTTCTAAAGAATCTAATATGACTGCCTTGTTGAATGTCAGAATGATCTATTTTGGGGGGTAGCTAAAAACTATTTTGAGGAGAAACCTAGAGATATAAAATTAAATTAGACAAGGCAACACTCCATGGCCCTACATATTAATGCTGGCAGAAGGTATATCTGCACTGCTGATGGAAGCTGGATCATTATATGTGCTCTTTCTTGAGTCTTTTGCTGTATGAGATGAATGAATAGTTAATAAAATAAAAATTAATTTATTTAGAATTGAAAAGTATTTGGAACTCTGATTATGACATTACAGTCAAGTTGTAAAGTGAAAAAAAACATACTTTCTTAAAGATGAGTAAGGCCAGACACTATAAAACTCGGAGGAAAACATAGGCAGAACACTCTTTGACATAAATCTTAGCAAGATCTTTTTTGACCCACCTCCTAGAGTAATAAGAATAAAAACAAAGATAAACAAATGGGACATAGTTAAACTTAAAAGCTTTTGCACAACAAAGGAAACCATAAACAAAACGAAAAGACAGCCCAAAGAATAAGAGAAAATATTTCCGAATGAAGCAACTGACAAAGGATTAATCTCCAAAATATACAAACAGCTCATGAAGCTCAGTATCAATAAAAATAAACAACCCAGTCCAAAAATGGGCAGAAGACCTAAATAGACATTTCTCCAAAGAAGACATACAAATGGCCGACGCACACACTAAAAGATGCTCAACATCACTAATTATTAGAGAAATGCAAATCAAAACTACAATGAGGTACCACCTGACACCTGTCAGAATGTCCATCATCAAAAAATCTACAAACAATAAATGCTGGAGAGCATGTGGAGAAAAGGGAATCTTCATGCATTATTAGTGGGAATGTAAATTGATAGAGCCACTATGGAGAACAATATTCAGATTCCTTAAAAAACTAAATATGGGAGGGGGACCTTGAAGATGGCGGAAGAGTAAGACGCGGAGATCGCCTTCCTCCCCACGGATACACCAGAAATACATCCACACGTGGAACAACTCCTACAGAACTCCTACTGAAGGCTGGCAGAAGACCTCAGACCTCCCAAAAGGCAAGAAACTCCCCACGTAACTGGGTAGGGCAAAAGAAAAAACAGAGACAAAAGAATAAGGACGGCACCTGCACCAGTGGGAGGGAGCTGTGAAGGAGGAAAAGTTCCGCAAAAAAAAAAAAAAAAACTAAATATGGAATTACCATATGACCCAGCAATCCCACTACTGGGAATATACCCAGAGAAAACCATAATTCAAAAGACACATGCACCCCATTGTTCATTGTAGTACTATTTAAAATAGCCAGGACATGGAAGCAACCTAAATGTCCATCAACAGAGAAATGGATAAAGAAGATGTGGTACATATATAAAACAGAATATTACTCAGTCATAAAAAGGAGCGAAATTGGTCATTTGTGCAGACGTAGATGGACCTAGAGTCTGTCATACAGAGTGAAGTAAGTCAGAAAGAGAAAAACAAATATTGTATATTAACACACATATGTGGAATCTGAAAAAAATTGGTACAGGCGATCTTATTTACAAAGCAGAAATAGAGACACAGACATAGAGAACAAACATATAGATGCCAAGGGCAAAAGGGGGGGTGGGATGAATTGGGATTGACATATATACACTATTGATACTATGTATAAAATAACTAATGAGAACCTACTGTATAGCATAGGGAACTCTACTCAATGCTCTGTGGTGACCTAAATGAGAAGGTAATCCAAAAAAGAGGGGGGCTTCCCTGGTGGCGCAGTGGTTGAGAGTCCACCTGCCGATGCAGGGGACACAGGTTCGTGCCCCAGTCTGGGAGGATCCCACAT
>NW_020173699.1:115507-120283 GCF_003031525.2 Neophocaena asiaeorientalis asiaeorientalis | reverse complement strand
GCCGGCGTACCAAAAAAAAAAAAAAAAAAAAAAAGAGGGGCTATATGTATACATATAGCAGATTCACTTTGCTGTACAGTATAAACTAACACAATATTGCATCTATACTCCAATAAAATTTTTTTTAAATAAAGAAGGAATACTTTAGACTCCTGAGAGGTTTTTAGTGATGTGTATGTGTGTTACAACTTTTGAAAATCTAGTATTAGCTTTAGAAAGGGTGAGTGAGTGAGAAGTTTGAACTTGGTATAAAAAGTAACATGAAAACATAGAAAGAACTTTAAATTAGCAGGTGGGAGACCTACAGTCTGATTAAAGATATCCTTTGACTTGATGTAAAGTTCTTAGAAAAGTCATTTTCCATCTCTGGGATACAGATTCCTCAATAATAAATGAGGGTGTTTTATTATATGATCTCCAGAATCTGTTGTTATACTAAAATTCAAGGATATATTCAAAAATTATGGTTAAGTAGTTCTAATGTTATACTGTAAGTAATAATGAAATACAATCTATTTATGAAAATCAGATTTTATAAGCTAGATTTTTAAGAAAATATCTCTTTGTGAAGAATGACATTTTCCCATGAATTAATAACTCAAAAAATGTATGATTCAGAATTCTACCAAAGTATTGCATTGTATCTTTAAGGTTCAAGAGAGATCTATTTCTATGCCTTACAACCAGGATCGTGTACATCGTGTCAAGTTCTCTTCAAGGTATGTGTCTCTGATTTCTATATTCAGATTACTCTGATTTACTGTCATATGGGAAATTAAAGCTTATTTATTTGATACTAAGTTCTGTGTGAATTCAAAACTAAAATATTACTGACAACATAGTCATCAATGATATCACCGGCCCATATTTAAAACCTTAAAACTGCAACAATCCATTAACTAGATCTTTCACCTTTAGACATACTGCAATCTCAGTGTTAATTAGTTTGATGATTAGCTGGTAACATTCACAATTTAATAACACAAACAGCAGTGAATTCTTGGAAAGCGTTCAATTAGTAATTTACAATAAAAAGATGTGAAATTTCATGTGTATCATGTACACTTCAATTACATGATATTTGTGTTGTACTACATGGTAAAACACACACACAATCGCTAACCTCAGAACCTAATGCCACAGAATGGGCAAACCTAAAATAAACTATAGGGAAAATCAAATCTAAAACTCAATATTATAGCAATATTTTATACCAGTCACTGTAATTTTTAACTCTGTAATATTGATAATCTTCAGTAATTTTCAAAGATCATGTTTCATATTTTAGATGTATGCAATGTGTTATATTTGGGGTTTTTTTACATCTTTATTGGCGTATAATTGGTTTACAATGGTGTGTTAGTTTCTGCTTTATAACAAAGTGAATCAGTTATACATATACATATGTTCCCATCTTATCTCTTCCCTCTTGCATCTCCCTCCGTCCCACCCTCCCTATCCCACCCCTCTAGGTGGTCACAAAGCACCAAGGTGATCTCCCTGTGCTATGCGGCTGCTTCCCACTAGCTAGCTATTTTACGTTTGGTAGTGTATATATGTCCATGCCACTCTCTCGCTTTGTAACAGCTTACCCTTCCCCCTCCACATATCCTCAAGTCCATTCTCTAGTAGGTCTGTGTCTTTATTCCTGTCTTACTCCTAGGTTCTTCATGACATATTTTTTGAATGCTAAATTTTAATTTAGATGTTCCTTGAAAATCATACCCCTTCCAACTCCAACTCATAGTGGAGAGAACTTAACCTATATTCATTCACTCAGTCATTCAGTAAATACTTTTTGAGTACTTACTGTATTCAAGATTCTGGACAGTATGGTCAGATGGCATAGAGCTGATAGTATTTAGCATGTATATTCTTATCTTATTATTCTTTAAAACCCCCATGTATTTGTGTCCTTAGATTTAACTGGTGTGCAGAAATTTTGAAAAATTTTAAAGCAAGATTGGGAACTTTCTCTTACTATGCATTCAATGAATGAGTTGTCATGATCCTTCTGACAACAAAGGGGGAGAAATCAGTTTAGTTTTGTGTATCTGTTTTGGTATCATGGGGTATGATATAAAATCAATATAACTGTTAAGCATGGGGTATATAAAAATCAATATTGCTACTAAACTGGAATTGGTTGTTCTTGTTACAAAAAAGGGTTTTGAATTTCTGAATTGCATATATATTTACTTTAAATATGGTTATATTTATGAAATCAATTTAACTTAAACTTAAGTCTTTCCTGAAATTTGGGGTCATAGAAAAGACTCTTGTCTATTCTAGGCCTAAATCAATAACCAAAGTCCTTCCTATATAGAAATTCCAAAGCAGCTATAAATTTAGCAGAACTGGTCCAAAGAAACTTTCTAAATATTCCCTGAATTTGAATAGTGAAAACTAAAGTGTCCTATCTATTTATCCATGTATCTAAATTAGGAATAGGACATTAAAAAACACAAATTCCAAGCATTTGAAATCAGGATTATAATAATGGAATATTTAACATAAAAATAACTTAGTTTTTATCATGTTAAAATACTCACATACACTATAAATTTGTTTCTTGCTGTTTTACCCAGGTAGCAATAATGTCTGAATATTAGCTTAAAGAAAGTTCATAGAACTTTTTAGAAATAAATATATATGTGAAGGAAACATACTTGTATAAAGACAATTTTTTATATTTTGGAAATTGTTTCTCTCTTCTAGATAAAACAGCAGATCTGGGGAAATTGGAAAATATTACTTAAGCTCTACTTCTTTTTAGTTTGATATATACCCATATACTTAAAACTTTTGTTGGTCTTGATGTGGAGTTGTACATTCCCTTTATGAATGTTAGGATGTGACACATGCTTTTCTGTCTTTTCATTAGTGTTCCTCAGCGGTCTCTTTTGGAACAAGCTCAGAAGCCCATTGACATCAGACAAAGAAGTTCACAAAATCCTCAAAATTGCCCAGCAGCATCAGGTGATTCAAAGCACAAAGTTTAAACAGTCAAAATGGAGTTAATGTTTAATAGTTTATTTTGCAAAAGTTAAGAAAGAATTTCAAGAAGGAATGAATCAATAGTGTCAGGGAAGCCAAGTAAGATTAAGACCAGGAGGCCATTGGATTTGGCAATTAGGTGATCAGTGATGACCTTTGAGAAATGGAAAGTAATTTTTCTGAAGTTTCTTCTTTCAGTTGGGTAGTAGTTAAGAATGTGTCTAGGGAGGCGGGAGGGGGGTCAGCTTTAGTTTCTAAACCATGTGTGAAAAATATGGAAAAGGAATTTGAGAGAGGCTTCTACAACAGGCTAAAATTTATAGGCAATCTTTAGAATATTGAAATATTAAATGGAGTAGTTGCGGGCATGTGTTTTATTTATGTTTGTTATTTCACCTCCCCAAAGTAAGATATATACAGTATCTCTTAAATGTTAAAAATTAATGTAGTTACTCAAAATGAAAAATTAATCCATAAAATCATAGAAAATAACTTTACAAACTGTGATATGAATTTCAAATAAGTATTTTATTTTATGATGTACTTTTGAGAGAGTTTAAATGAATTATAGATTTGTGACATATCAGATAAACAAAGTGAAAAGTTATGCCCTGGGTCATAAAATCTTGCACTATCTACTTTTAAGCAATTCAAGTAAGTTAAGTAAGGGAAAAATACCTGACTGAGTCCCCAAGTCGTCTGTAAAATATAGCATATAGATTTTATTAAAATGTCAATAATTAAATGGATATATAGGTACACTGTATGAAAATCATATAGTCGAAGACCTGAATTTTAAAACCCCATTCTTCTTCTTAGGAGACTCAGATAATGGCATAATTCTTTTAAATGGTAGTGTCCCCTTGTGCAGAAATATTATCTTGTGAGAAATAAGATAAGCCTGTGTGAAGAGAAACTTTAGGACTTTTTTCCCCAGAATCTTTCTGGTTTGACTAGGGTTAATTTTGCTAATACTGAAGAAACAGCTAAAACTTTAAGGTTTATTCATATTGTATATTTTGAAATAAGGAAACTCTGGAATAGGCCCCAAAACGTTTATGAACAGTGGTGGGAGGGAGAAAGGGAGAGTATCTGGGTAGATAATAGCTAAAGTTCTTTTTAGCTCTAAAATTCTGTTCTTTTATTGTGTGTGCTACATAGATGATTTGAAGTTCCCATGAGACTGAATACTTCATGATGCAGGAAATCAGAACACCTTACTACAAATTTGCCTCAAAATCTCAGACATTCACCCAAACTTCTTACTTAGCCTAATGATACACCAAAAGACCTGAGAGAAAATAGTTTCCTACGGAAAGATAATAAATTGCAAAAGTACAACAGTGTCAGAAGATGTGAACATAAAGTGTAAGATGTGTTCAGTACAATATTCTCAAAAGATAGAAATGTTTTCAAATACATGCTTTTTTGAGTTCTAGTGTCAATATTTTGGCTATGTATCAAGGCTGCAAATAAAAAAGGGATAGTACTATTTATCTTCAAATTCCAAGCACACAAAAACCATAAAAAGGGACTTGAGGGTCCCCTTAGTGAAGCTTTTTCTAAGTACACTCACCCAGATCTACTGATCTTTGAGCCTAAATATTCTCACTCTATTTTAACCACAGATGTTATTTACTATACCACAAATCTTAATATCAAAAATCCAGTCTTCTGGGCTTCCCTGGTGGCGCAGTGGTTGAGAGTCCGCCTGCCGATGCAGGGGACACGGGTTCGTGCCCCGATCCGGGAAGATCCCACATGCCGCGGGAGCGGCTT
>NW_020173699.1:0-115492 GCF_003031525.2 Neophocaena asiaeorientalis asiaeorientalis | reverse complement strand
CCTGCCGATGCAGGGGACACGGGTTCCTGCCCCGGTCCGGGAAGATCCCTCATGCCATGGCCCGTGAGCCATGGACGCTGAGCCTGTGCGTCCGGAGCCTGCGCTCCGCAACGGGAGAGGCCACAACAGTGAGAGGCCTGTGTACCGCAAAAAAAAAAAAAAAAATCCAGACTTCTAATCCAGACAAATTTGCATTTTAAATGGAAATATTTACACTATAGAAATGAGCTGTGCATTGTGATACAACTAGCAAAATGTGGCTATTAAAATTAAAACGAAAATGAAGTTAAATTTTAAATTCAACCTCTCAGACACACTGGCCATATTTCAAATGCTCAATAGCCATGTGTGGATAGTGGCTACTGTATTGGACAATGCAGATACAGAACATTTCTATTACTGCAGAAAGCTCTATTGCAGAGAGCTTCTACAGAAGGGTTCCTGGCTTTATAAAAAAGGCTAAGATCTGCCACTTTTCAGTTGTTCACTTCTCAACTGTATTGAAATACTTGAAGATATATCATTGAGTAGAAATTGGGGGATTAAGATTCAAGAGTCAACTCTCCTCTTGAAAGTTTTGTCTAATCCATCATCTTCTAGTATACTGTTGGGCTTTTTTTCTACTGGTTAGTATGGGAGGCCAGAAATACCACCCAGCCCTTCCTATTCTTGATACATTCTCTTTTTTTCATGGGACTATCTGTATACCAGTCTTATTGTGTACCTTGTTACACAGATAGAGAGAAATACCTAGCAAGTGTACACTTAATACTGAAAAAAAAAGCCATGCAGGTCTAACAGAACAAACCTTGAGCCTGTCACTGGCTGTGAAAACAGAACATAGGATCTTAGCCCCATAAGAATTTACCAAGTGATATCTCCAGAATGGAAAGAGGCTACAAGAAAAATACCAAGGGATTGAACTGGTACACTATAAAAATGAAGTCAATGGCTGTGATCAAAACTGTTACTAATGTCTTTTTGGCATTCCACAGAATCTTCTTCTGAGGAAGAGAGCCCTGTGACCAGGAGGAGGTCCCAGTCATCACCACCTTATTCTACTATTGATCAGAGGTTGCTGGTTGACATCCATGTAGGTTTCCATCTTAACTCTTAAAGCATTTATATCTGTTCTTTTTAAATTTCAATTTCTTTTAACTTACATATTTTCATCTTCATTCGAGGGAAAGGCTAAAGTGTTCAGTTTTTAAATTAATCTTTCAAATATATATTTCTATTGGTATGTCAGTATGCAGAATATGAAATCTAGAAATTAAATTTAATCGATGTAAAAACATTTAATGTAAAATGTTTTATAATGTAAAATATAAAAACATTTAATCTATCATAAAATATTTTACTTTCACATTCTTGTGTCATAACATATTCGGGAGAGGAGTGATAAAAAGCTATTTGTAGAAGCTAATCTCAAATTAAGGAGTAAGGTTTAGATGCTCAGTTTTTGTCTAATATCATTTCGTGGATGATGAGGCAATGCATAAAGATAAAACATTTAGCAAAAAATAAAATGCCTTCTAATTTCATAAATAAAAAGGCCTTCTAATTATTTTTGCAGTGTGCTTTCAGATCATTCTGTTTTACTTTTGTAATTACCTCTACCCTACTACACATACACCCCTTTCAGATTGCTCAGAGGTTGCTTATAGGACACATACCATACTTAAAGGTGAATTTATATGAATTTACTTCTTAGAAGTGTTTACATTACTTTAATACAACCTATGTTGTATAAAACTAGAGCTGGGAAATTAACATATCAATTTTAAGAGCTAATCCCAATATCAAAGGATAAAGCAAAAGGAAAAAAGTGATAGTCTTCTCTAGAATGTTAAATCACCTGTTCTCTTCTCCAGCACCAAAACCAAATGTCTAGTTCTCAGCAGATAAGTAGGACTAATATAAAACAAAGTGAGTAAATTTTGCCCTGTGTGATCCAGAAAGGCCATTAATGATCATAGCCTGAGGTTTGGGTTTTGGCAGCTCATCCTCACAAAAATGTTGGCTCTATATAGTGAGTGAACATCTTCATTTCAATTGAAAATACATTTTAAAATATTATCAGCCTGGAAGCTTTCCAATCTAGAAGAAAATGAAAGGCTACTAGAGACTACATTAACCTTTCTTGTGCACACAGGTTCCAGATGGATTTAAAGTAGGAAAAATATCACCCCCCGTTTACTTGACAAATGAATGGGTAGGCTATAATGCACTCTCTGAAATCTTCCGGAATGATTGGTTAACTCCTGCACCTGTCATTCAGCCACCTGAAGAGGATGGTGATTATGTTGAACTCTATGATGCTGGTGCTGATACTGATGGTGATGATGATGATTCTAATGATGCTTATGAAGATACTTATGACCATGACAATGGCTGTGATGAGTTGGATAACCAGGTTGATCAGGCTAATGATGCTGGTGAAGACGAAGATGATGATGACAATGATGAGGTTGTTGATGACAAAGGCAATAATCGTGATGATGCTCCTAGTTGGCCAAGGTTGGTTTTTCTGGATTACTTGCATTATCCATATTTTATCATTTCAAAACTATTTGCATCTTTGGTTTACTTTCAAAATTTATTACCAAGAGGGTGAATGAATTGCACTTGCATGTTGGTAAATGGTTGATTTTCAACAATAGATTTTAAATTATTTTAATGCAAAACACTTAATTTTGCATTTCTTGTAATACTATATTTTATTAGCATTCAACTATTTATTAAGTTCTTTATAACTGGAGCTGTCTGGGTGTTTCTGTTAAAATTAATGCTACTGAATCATTCTACCCTGTAAAACACAATGAGTGTGAGAAATGGGCTGACAAATTAAGTAGTGTGCCTATTAATAATTGTAAGTTGAAGCCCTGATGTTTGTGAACAAAATCTCTAAATTTGCTGAGAAAAATGAAGTGCAAACATGATACTCACTTGATAGTTTTAAGCTCCAACTTACTAACATAGCATTATCCTTGGGATTCTGAAAACTGCTGTTAACTAAATTCAGTGCTCGTTCAATTTTATCTTCTTACAGAGTAGCTGCTCAAAGTGGTAATATTTAGTGAAGTAGTGTTTTTGGCATACCACCAGTATGCTATATATATATATAGTTACTTGTTCCTGCTCTATAAGCAGCCAGTGTGTTCTTATTTACATGTGCTTATGGTTTGTATTTAAACTGCTCTCAAAGGTGATTCATTAATATAGTATATTTTTAGAAAAATAATTAACAGTGGGAGAATTGTTTGCTTCATAATATTGAAATCCATATTTTATTTTGTTAATTTTCAAATGTTACTGGGGATATACATGACAGAACAGACTACAATTCATTCAACATTTTTTCTTTTTTGCCAACTAAAAATCTACCAGGAATTCCGTTCTCAAATTCATTTGCTTTTAGAATTATCATAGGTACATATTTATGTTGTCCCTTATGCAAAAGATCATTGAGACATTTTGCTAAGCTTGGTGTTCTTAGCAAATAATTAAGTGACTATCTTAACTTAATGAGATCTATATTACTGAACTTCCTGGTGATAATAATAGAACAATCAATGGAAATCTGTTGCAAAGCGGACAATACACATGTTAGAAAATAAAGGCACATGTTTAAATTAACATAAATTACATATATTATAAGAATTATTTAAATATGTTGTGGTTGAACCAAAAATATGGGCTTGATCATTCATGTGGCTGTGAAGTTGCTAATGCATGAAGTAGTCTACGGTTTAAGAAAATAAAACATATTATTGCTACTAACCTAACACATGTTCCTAATAAAGGATGCAAGTTCTCTTCCATCTGCCATCCAAATGCAGCCAGGGAATTGACAGTGGCTATGGTGTTAATTTAATATTTAAGATTGACAAGACATAGGGACATTTTTCATATCTATATCATAGCAGTAGTGTTCACATAGAACAAAAACATGCCTGGAGATAGTACATATGTGTAAGGCATACTAATTTTGTTTCATTTGTTGACTTTCAAATATGTTTTTGTTGGGTGGTTTTCTATCATTAATTAGATCTTGTTATCAGGCCAAGCTGTGGCAGAGGTGGAAGCTACAAGCAAGATGGTAAAGATGGAAGTGATGGAGGGGAAGGAACTTTCAGCAGCAATGGAAGCCAGAGAGCTAGTAGAAGCCACGGAAGAAGTACAGCCATTAGGGGCAGTGAAGCCATTGGAGACCATGAAGGACACAGAGCCAATACAGGCAGTGGAAGAAGAGGCAAAGAGAGTAATGGAAATGAGGGAGTCAGTGGAACCAATGAAGAGAGTGAAGCCCTTGAACTCAATGGAGGAAATTGCTCAGAGATAAATGATCCAGTATTGGAGAGACCAGCATCCCAGGAATTTGAACATAAACCAGAGGTAATGCGCCATTTGAAAAGGAGAATGAACTCTTCTCCTTGTGAATGCGTTTCTTCATGTGATATGTCATATTTCCAGCCATTACAAATATATTTTAAACTTCTATCCCAAAGCCTTAAAGACTTTTAATTATAGCTGTAGATAGATCTTTATTTCTTCTAATTTGGATGGTTCCTATTTTCTTCCAGGGACAAAATTATCTTATTTGTTTACCTTTATTACTCAGATCACATGCTTGGGATAGTGCCTCTTAACACATACATTTTTCTGGGAGGTTTTATTGTGATAAAATACACATAACATAAAATTTTATGTTTTAACCATTTTTTAAGTATACAATTCAGTGGAATTAAGTACATTCACAATGTTTTACAACAATTACTACTATTCATTTCTGGAAATTTTTTATCATCTCAAACAAACAATTAACTCCCCATTATCCCTCCCCCCAGTCCCTAATAACCTCTATTCTACTTTCTGTGTAGGTACCTTATATAGGCAGAATCATACAATATTTGTCCTTTTGTGTCTGTCTATTTCACTTAGCATAATATTTTCAAGGTTCATCCATTTTGTAGCATGTATCAGAATTTCCTTCCTTTTTAAGGCTGAATAAGATTCTGTAGTATGAATATATCACATTTTGTTTATCCATTCATATGTTGATAGACACTTGGGTCGTTTTCACCTTTGGCTGCTGTGAACATTGGTATACAAATATCAGTTGTTGGAGTCCCTCTTTTTAATTCTTTGAGCTATATATCTAGGAGTGGAATTGTTATCTTCTATTTTAACTATTTGAGGAAGTGTTAACACATACAATTTAAAACAGAAGTAGTGTACTGTGTTTAGACAATTATTTTGTCATTCACAAAATATTTACAGACTTTATAGACATGTTTTAAAATACTCAAGTAGCTTCACATATGCTAGATAAATAGGAATTATCACAGAGATTTCCTGGAACACGTGGGTTTTGAACTAATTCTTGACAAATGGAGAGTATTGGATATCTGAAAACAGAGATGAGATTCCAGACAAAGGAAAAATCATGCCAATTTATTTTCCCAGCCTATTGTCCTATCATAACTAGCTTAGAAGATGCCGTGCTCTTTCATGAATTAGTGACCATGTTCAAGCACTTCCTTTTGTCTATAAGGCTTCCCCTTACCTCTTCTCTGCTTGTGAACTAGTCATCCTTCATGATCCAACTCATATATCATCTTTGACTTCCCAAGGCAGAATTACACACCCCTTCATCTGCACTTGCAAGCATTTTGCCCATCGTTTTATTTTAGTACTTATGACTTTGTAATTTATTTATTTGTTTACTTGCTCTTCTGTCACGATAGATTGTAAACTCCTAAAAGGTAGGAACTATTTTTAATCCATCCTTGATTACTTTTCTTTACCTACTCACGCAATCCCAGGGTCCAACCTAGGGCTTCGTCTATGGCAGGCATACAGTAATTACGGAAGAAATCAATGAAGGAAGGAAACAAAGAAAACAAGGAAGGAGGAAACTCCCTAGATGGTTTCCAATGGGAAAGCAACATCAGCGGGAAAGTATCTATGTCTGCCTCTCTATCTGTCTATCTATCTACCTATCTATCTATCTGTCTATCTAGCTATCTTTCCATCCATCCATCCATCCTACCTACCTACTACCTACCTACCTAACTGCCTGCCTACTTATCTTAATTAAAGACATTTAAAAAGGATGTCCCAGCACAGTTTTCATAGCACCCCTGGTTATCTCCAGTTATCTTAAGAAATGTTTTTGACGTTTACAGAGTAAATGGATCTTCTTTTTATTTTAATTTTTTTTAGGATGAGATAATCTTTTATTTTTTTTAATTTAACATCTTTATTGGAGTATAACTGCTTTACAATGGTGTGTTAGTTTCTGCTTTATAACAAAGTGAATCAGTTATATATATACATATGTTCCCATATCTCTTCCCTCTTGCGTCTCCCTCCCTCCCACCCTCCCTATCCCACCCCTCTAGGTGGTCACAAAGCACGGAGCTGATCTCCCATTGCTATGCGGCAACACTTTTGTGGCAGGAAAGGTCATAAAAACAAGTCTTTGACAGGGCAGCACAGCTGTCTCAATCACTGTTTAGAAACAAAGAAATGCTTATCAGCAAACAGGCTTACCAAAAACTGTTGGTATGTTTTTCCACAGGATATGGCATCCCACATAAATTCTGTCACATTTTGTGACTTTTATCCTTGAATTTCTTCTCTGTAAGTTAATGGAATCTGGCTAAATTTTCACTGAAGCATGTTCACACTCTTGAATTTGTGTTAGTTGATTTTCCATCATTAGCTTTGTCATTTGACAAAATGGAATTGAATCTACCATAGCATAGCTGAATGTAAGCTTTGGAATCAAACAGACTTTGGCTTCAAACTGATCCTCTTAATTATCTCTATGACCTTGAATAAATTATATAACTTCGCTAAGCTTTAGTTTCCTTGTAAGTAAAATGGAGATGATCTTACTTACTTTTTGGGTTGTTGCAAGGATTCACAACAATATGTAAATACGATGCCTAGCAGGGTATCTAATGCATAGTAAAAACTCCACAAATTTTAGGTCCGCAAATTATACAGCTAAGGAGTTCATGCTCCTTGAATTTCTACTTTGGCATCAGTTGTCTCAATATAGGTTAGTTAGTTTTGGTTTTTTTTTTTTGGTACGTGGGCCTCTCACTATTGTGGCCTCTCCCGTTGCGGAGCACAGGCTCTGGACGCGCAGGCTCAGCGGCCATGGCTCACGGGCCCAGCCGCTCCGCGGCATGTGGGATCTTCCCAGACCAGGGCACGAACCCGTGTCCCCTGCATCGGCAGGTGGACTCTCAACCACTGCGCCACCAGGGAAGCCCTGTTTCTTTTTTGATAACGTTGTTGAGTTCTACTGGTAAATGTGGATTTTATAAGGATAAAGAATTATAAGATGTTACAAATTTTGTATTCTCTTTTTCAAATAACCGCTAGGCATATCATATTTCTCTCACTGTTAATTTCCTAATAAAGTCAAAATAAATTTTTAATCATCTTTTAGGAGTCAGGTGGTAGAAGTGAAGCCTCAAATGCCGTTGCCTCAGGCGCTGCACCTGCAGCACCTGGTGATGAGAATGACACTATGGACATATCAGAAGTATCAACAGAATCAGGTTTTTCTGCCAGCCACTCATCTCCTTCCAAAGGTTCTGAAGGGGCTGCAAATGCTGACTTTGCCAGTACCATCTGTAAGTGTATTTAATATAATCTCCAAATGCTGTAGTCTGTTCACATATTAAATACAGTGTTTGACCACTGGTTCATTATCAGAAAAGAATCAAATCATTCTGATACTCATTTAACATAAATTCAGATGGATGTATATATATTTTTAAATCTACTCTTCACTTAGTCTTTATGGCACCTAAATTTGAACTACAATTGAGAAATTGGGTCCCTCATCTGGATTTTACTTGCAATTTAATCACAGTAACTTGAAGTATATTCATATTCAGAAATGTATTCTGACCATCTTGATTTGTGTTAACTGATGGTTTAGGATTTATAGAAATTATAGCTCCAATAAAAAAATAAAATACAGTAAAGGAAAAGGAATTTTTCTAAGCTATGTCTCATTTGTGGAAACACTCAAGCGCATATGGTTTAAGTTCTCTCAATATCTTCTCTTCACAGTATATGCTGGATTAGTGGAAGTACCTGAGAAATCATCTAAGCAACCCTCTGAAGTCAATGTTAACCCACTCTATGTCTCTCCTGAATGTAAAAAACCACTAATCCACATGTATGAAAAAGAATTCACTTCTGAGATCTGCTGTGGTTCTTTGTGGGGTGAGTTTTGTTTCTTAAAACTGAGTTGTTATACTTTAAAGAATATATTTTTATCTATATAGCAAACTTGTGAAAAATCATAGATGTAAACATGTGTTTGCTATTGAAAAACCATTTCCAAGTATATACATATATACACATACATATACACACACAGTAGTTAACTTGCTTATTTATTTATTTGCTGATTTATTTTTACTCAATGCAGTTTGCTGTTTGAATTACTTCCTACCCTTTTTATTCTGTTTTTCTTTACGGCCCAAATTAACTTGGCTAAAATATAAAATTGGACTAGGTTATGATTATTTGAAAATTCAAGCTTAGTATTTTTAATTTGGGCAGAATGCAACATATAATACCTAATGAGATATTACAAGAAATTTCTTCAGGTTCTTGTTTTTAAAATATCTTGAGGATTTGTAGAGAAAGTTCCTTGTGTAATATCTTAACTTTGATAGACTTTTTCAACCCTTTGTTACAGAAGAATTATAACCACATTGGTAATGCTGAGACAATATTTTACCTCAAGCGGGTCTGAATCATAAATGAAACAGAATAAATGAATGCAAGGAAGGGAAAAATCCCAAATAAATGCCAACCTCCTACATTCAGTTTCATAGACTTTGCTTAATGTATGATTGAACAGGAGACAGAATTTTAAATTAAAAATAGAGCAGTGTAGCAAACATTATAGTTATGTGGATTAAACAATTTGGAAAAAAATAAGCCATCCTCAAAGTTCTACTAATATAATGTATCGGATAACAAGAAAGCAAAGTTTACTTCATTATCATTCCAGTCAGGCAACTACCCAGAGATGAACTTAATATCTAGTAATTCATTTTTATCATTTGTGATTTTATATTTTGAAAAATAAAAGATTATAATATGTGTCAATGTGGTAGACCGAGATCCCCAAAATGGCTGCTGCCAGTGTCAGTCCTCAGGGGGGTCCCAGTTGCCTCATGCCTCTCCAGGGGGATACTCTAAGAACAACAAGTGGTTCTGACCCAGGCATCTTTCACACTACTGCATCTGCCCTGCGTCATGCCACTTGGAGCATGTGAGATTTTGTGCATGCCCTGTAAGAATGAAATTTCCTTTTCCTATAGCCCTCCAGCTCCCCTGAACATAAGCCCCACTTGATTTTCAGAGGCAGATGTTCTAGGAACTCATTTTCCCAGTGCCAGACCGCCAGACTGGGGAACCAATGTGGGTTTCAGACCCCTTGCTCCTTGAGTAGAACCTCTGTGGTTATGATATCCCTTTTGTTTATGAGTCATCGACCCTGGGGTATGGGTCTTTACTAAACCACATCTCTGCCACTCCTTTCCATCTTGTTGTGGCTCCTTCTTTATGTCTTTAGTTGTGGAAAATCTTTTCTGCTAGTCTTCAGGTCATTCTGATACACAGTTGCTCTGTAAATAGTTGTAATTTTTGTATGCCCATGGAAAGAGGTGTGTTCAGGGTCTTTCTACTCCACCATCTTGAGACTGACCCCCATTTGAAGTATATTCTAACTTTACTTCAATCTGCTATTTTAGTCTTCTCATTTAGTCTATAAACAGTGCTTCTATTAGAATGAATAAAGCCAGCACACAAATAACAGAGTGTAGGAGTGTAAATACATGAAAGTAAAAACTAATTTTATAGGCATTTAGCAATATAAGTTTTTTTAATATATGTGTGAACACAGAATCACTCAAGTTAAAAACAATTTACATGCAATTATTCTAAAAGCATTAAAACCATGTTACAGTTAGCAATGAGAAATCAACTGAATTGAAGGCTTGATATATACTAGGCATATTTTATATTTAATGGTAACTTTCAAAAAGGTTGATTGATTTTTATAAACTTTGGGACACTACTGAAAGGTGCTGAGATATACATAAAGTTCTATTTGTGTGATGGCAAACAAGACACCAGCCAGTAGAATATTGACAGAGGGTATTATCTTCAATATTTTAATGAAAATAAATTTGTTCTGTTGGCAGAGAGTTCATTTTTACACAGAATGAAGTTAACATTAGCCTAAGATGATAAACGTCACCTGTACATAGATCAGCACACTGGAGTAGCAAAAATACTAGTATAAATTCAATTATAAAAATGTAATCTGAGATAATATAGCACTTTTCTTTTCATATACGAACAGGAGTGAATTTGCTGTTGGGAACTCGATCAAATCTGTATCTGATGGACAGAAGCGGAAAGGCAGACATTACTAAACTTATAAAGCGAAGACCATTCCGTCAAATTCAAGTTGTAGAGCCACTCAATTTGCTGATTACCATCTCCGGTTTGTTTAAGAACTAAAATTAACTGAGTAATTATGCAGATAAATTAGGTTTCAAACTGGGCTAAAGACTCTCTCAAGTGAAAGTATTCATAGGAAAGCACTATAAATATACATTTTAATTGGGACACCAGGCTTTCCTACTTGTATTTTCTTACCTATTTACAATTTAAACTTCTGACTCTCCTTTGGTGTCTGGATATTTGATTGTAATGTACCTGTCCAAGGTCAGTGACAAGAAAAACCATGCCGTTTGCATCCTTTCACGTCTTTTCTGAGTAGCCACCTACATCTTCACAACTCACAGCTTCACCCACCCATGCACACACGACCACACTAACCACCACTATATACCTTTCTTGTGTTAGAAGCAACAAAGAACAAAAAGGACAATAATTGGATAAAAATGAGACTCTGTTGTCTCTGCCACAGCTGTATAATAAGGGCCTACAGATAGGACTAGTAACAAGAATGGATCCCCTAAGATCTCTCCATTCTTCCCACATAGTAGTTGAACTTCTTAGTTTTGGTCAGTCAGATCCTGAACCTTGAAATATGAGAGGCCAAGTATATGGATGTTAATAATTATTGTGATTACTAAACAGTACTTGGTATCAGGAAAGCACTAACATTAATGCTGACTTTAGGCAAAAAAATGACTGTTGAAAGATTAGGAAAAATTTTTTAAATGGTTCGACTGTAGAATAAAATTATGCTAATCACAGTAATTTTATGTGTTTATATACTTCCTGTCTGTACCTAATAACGATATTGCACATTAATTAATGATTATGTATAGTCCTAAATATGATTAACTTTGCTTTAAGTTTTGGTTAGAGAAATCCTCTACAGATATGCTAAAGTGTCATGATTTTTTGGTCATTCATTTATAATTGCTTGAGGCACACAGAAGCAACATTTAGTTTTTGAAAACATCTGGGTGGCTTACAGACTGCACATCTGGATAACAGATTTCTTTACGTTTTATCCAACTTTCTCTAACCCAAATGTTCTCTTTTTAATTCTTAAGTTTATCTTAAATATGGATTATTTTTGCATCAAATAGTACTGAGAATGTCAGTATAGAAAGATATCTAATAGTTTGGATTTCAATTTTATTTTACCATTTGAGAATAGAATGGCAATAGATATAGATGCTTGAATTCTAACACTGCTCGAAAATGTTGTATAAAAATGTATTTAAGATTAATTACATAAATGAGAATCTTATTGTTGGGCCCAGAAATCTTACAGTCATAAACCCTAAAAATGGATGTAAAGTCACTATATATGAAAAGAAATGTGTAATTTTAATGGCTTGTTTTTCTGAAGGAATTGTAGAAATTTGATGGGACTTACTTCGTAAGTATACTGGAATGAAAGAGTACAAAGACCCATCTCACTGGCCCAGAATGCCTAACAAGCAATACATAAGACACCCTTCTCATATATACACACTACCAGAGATAGCTTCTGGTTCTCTGAATCCCAGAAAGGTCATGACTTAGATAAGAAGCTAAGGTACAAATGAATGGATGGTGATTCTGTTGCCTGCACAGTGGCAGTCTTAACCTGTCCCAAAGAAGTATTTTACATTTGCTTCTACATAGGTAGCTGGTAGATACTTCAGCTATCTCTTGTAAGTGGGAGACTGAGAGACTTTGCTATCACATTTCCAAACTCTAAAGGGAAGACTCTGATGCAGCATAGATTTTTTAAAGTGCATTTTTACTTTAATGAAAACATTTGGTTAAAAAGACAAAAATACTTTTACCATTTTTGTTCTTCTAATATATAAAAAAATAGACTGAATTGAAACATTGTATCTTTTCTTATCAGGCCATAAGAACAGACTTCGGGTGTATCATTTGACCTGGCTGAGAAACAAGATTTTGAATGATGATCCAGAAAGTAAAAGAAGACAAGAGGAAATGCTCAAGACAGAGGAAGCCTGCAAAGCTATTGATAAGTTGACAGGCTGTGAACACTTCAGTGTCTGTAAGTCTCATTTCGTGTTTACTATAGCTATATAAATTTTGCTTCCCTTCATTTGGTGAAGAACATTATTGTGAAAGGCAAAGTAGAGAAAGAAAAGAATTTGCAACTTCAAATACAAAAATGAGTTAATTTCACTGAGATACCTTTCAGGTCTTTTATGTCACAATCTTGGCTGTTATTGAGAAAATATAGATTGACTGAAATAGCTATTGGAGTTAAGTTTGGTTCACTTTCTCACCTTTCTTCCCTTCCTAGTCACTCTAATTAGTTCATACGAACTGATATTTCTTCCTGCTTCTATCTAACTTCAATTATATAAATGGTGTTGATGTATCTTCAATAACCTACAAGGAGATTTATATGACATTATCTTTTCTTGGAACAGCAATAAAATAGGATCACATAATAATTCCTTTTTTTCAAAATCAGAAAATCCCTCCTAATACTGACCAGGAAACTTTACCATGAGTCAAAACGAAAATTCATCAATTGTCTGCTGGCTCTCATTCCCACTGTCGATATTCATGAGTATAATAATTACTAAATATTTCCTATCTGATTACTGTGTTTTCACTTCCCCTGTCTCTTCACAACCATCCACTGTGAAATGGAGTAACACATCCAAAGTCTTAGAGTCCTGCTCTAATCTGTCCACAACTTGGAAGTAATGTTATCCAATTCTTTCTGTTTCTGAAGCAAATCCCCTCTACTCTCAGCCTTTGCTTTCTTCTTTCCTCTTTACTAATTGCCTGTGAGGTAGAACTAGTGGCATAGGTAAGAGATAGCTGGAATCACATAATATGAGCTGCAGCAGTATATTTCTACACTGACTGACCGTTTTTGTTCTGCATACAAAGAGCCTTTCCAAGGATAGGTTTCCATATGTGTGTACATATGTACACAAACACCAATAAAGGTAGCAATGAGCACCCAGACAACTTAGACATCAACTAAATATACTACTTTCTTCTAGTTTTATGTATCACTAATTTCCTCCAAATCATATTACATAAATGTGGTAGCCAGAGGTGAAAGATATTCCCAGATGTTAACCCAAAAGTTTATATAGCAGAACTGCCCCTTACTAACTTATCGAGTTTTTAGTTGAATAAGAGAGAGTTTACAAAGATAATCATCTTGCAAATCTATGCTTTTGTTAACAGATGGACTAGTTTAGTCCAGTTTTCCTGGCTGACCGCATTCCAACCCATCCCAGCTCTCATAACAACCAATAACATTTGTCCTACTGACAGGTGGAACAGTAGCACCTTTACATAGGAGGACAACAACATAGCCATACTTGCGTGGTATTTTCATGGCCTTCCAAGGTCAACAAAATAATGGACTGATATCAGTTACTGTTGTATATTAAAATTATTGGAACTATTTGCTTAACAAAGAATTCCTTTGCTTCTTGCGGGTTTATTAATCATGCTTCTTTGACCTACTTCTGAACGGTTTAAAGAAAAAAGAAAGCAAAGCTAGACTCAGAGAGACAGCGACACAGAATGAGAAAGAGAGAAGGAGAGAGGAGGGGAGGGGAGAGGAGAGAGAGAATTCGTATATGTTAGTCTCAGATGAAGTCTGGCTAGCGAATACAGAAGCAGTGTCTCGGCCAAAGAAGCGGGGTTTTAGCACAAATATAAATCTAGAAGTAGGACAAAATATTTCATGAGAGCCAGAAGGTCTAGCCAAGAGCAAGCATATACTTTTTATATTTTTTTCTCTTTTTTAATAAAAAATGCTCTACTGAAATAATTTACATATCATAAAATACACCCCATTAAAGTATACAATTAAAGGCTTTAGGGTATGTTTATAGAGTTGTGTAACCAACACCATGATCTAATTTTCATCATTCCAGAAAGAAACCTCATGGCCATTAGCAGTCACTCCATATTTTATTCCTCTTACCTTATTCCCTTCATAGTCCTAAGTAGCTACTGATCTACTTTCTTTGCTGTGGATTTTTTTTTATACATCCATTGTTTTATACGTTTGCACTTTTTCCACTTTTTGGCTATTAGGAATAATTCTGCTATGAACATTTTCATACATGTCTTTGTACATTGGAGTGAATATTTTCTTTTCTCTTAGATAGAACTGCCAGAATATTTTTAAAAGTGACTGACAGAACTGTTTTACATTGCCATAAGTATGAAAGCTCCATTTTTCTCTTCATTCTTACCAACACCTGTAAATGTCAGTCTTTTGATCCTAGCCATCCAAGTGGGTGTAACGTGGCATCACATTATAGTTTTGATTTGCACTTCCCTGATGAATAATGTTGTTGAGCATCTTTTCAAGTGTTTGTTGATCATTTGTATATCTTCCTTGGCTTATTTATTTTTTTGTTGTTGAGTTGTAAGTATTCTTTATATATTCTGGACATTAGACCTTTATCAGATATATGATTTGCAGATATTTATTCCCATTCCATACTTTGTCTTTTCACTTTCTTGATAGTGTCCTTTGATACATAGAAGTATTAATTTTAATGAAACCCAATTTATCTGTTTCTTTCTTTTGTCGCTTATGCTTTTGGTGTCAAATATAAGAATCTATTGCCATGAAGGTTTCTTCCTATATTTACTTCTAAGATTTTCATAGTTTCAACTCTTACATTTAGGTCTTTGATCCACTTCAACTTATTTTTTATATATGGATTGAGGTAGGAGATCCAATTCATTTTTTTGTACTTGGATATTCAGTTGTCGCAGTACCATTTGATGAAGACATTATTCTTTCCCTATTGAATAGTCCTGGCACCACTGACCATAAATGAATGGCTTTACTTGTAGACTCTCAATTCTACTCCATTGATCTATATGCCTGTCCTTAGGTCAGTACTACACTGTTTTGATTACTGTAGCTTGTAGTAAGTTTAGAAATTGGGAACCATGAGTCCTCCAACTTTGTTTTTCATTTTCAAGATTGTTTTGGCTATTTGGAACCTCTTCCAATTCCAAGTGAATTTTAATCAGCATTTCCATCTATGCATAGGGGGGCATTGGGACTTTAATAGAGATTGCAATGAATCTGTAGATCACTTTGGATAGTACTGACCTCTTAAGGTCAGTACTGCTGACTGCTGATGATTTTTAATCACATCTCTCATTTAACAATGTTAAGTCTACCCGTCCATGAACAGAGGAAGTATTTCCATTTGTTTAGGTCTTCTTTAATTTCTTTCAGCAATTTTCTGTAGTTTTCAGTGTACAATTTAGAGTGTTCTTAAAGGCTAATGCATACACTCCATAAAGCTATACAGTATTTTTGTCACCTTCTATTGGGAATCAAATTGTAACCAAATAACTTTTCTAAAATAAATGATCTATGGTCTTACATTGTTATTATGACATTTTCAACAACAAACACAAATACTTGAGTGTTCTTGTTAACTCTGTGGCATCGTTACTTCTTTGTATTTTATCACTGTAGTGCAACATGAAGAAACAACATATATTGCAATTGCTTTGAAATCATCAATTCACCTGTATGCATGGGCACCAAAGTCCTTTGATGAAAGCACTGCCATTAAAGTGAGTGGTCTCCTTTTCCTTTGGTTTTTCTTTTGAGAAATTGTAAACAGAACAGTATTTGGAATAGAGTAGCAGAAATATATACCATTCTTCTACAATTAATGTAATTTAAATATACCATGTCAATAATTATCATTTAACCCTTTTTTAGATAATTCACAGGCACCACACCAAGGGAGAGTGTGAGGGAAATCCCTGACCCCTCCCCTTAAAGGACCTCCCCACCAGCTCCTCACTCCCAATTCCTGTAGTCAACATGAAGACCTTCTCTTCTAAAGCCACAAACACAAGCTTTGGGTGCCACCCCAATGACTTGAAGCTGAGAAAGTCCCTGTTCTCTCTTAGTGGGGGGTGGAGAGCAGAGGGAAGGTAAGGAAAGGTGTGACAATGGTAAAGGGGGAAACCTCTACCATTGTAGCGGAATGGTAGAGGAATGAACCTGGAAGAGGAATGAAGGAAGAGAAAGGCTTTGCTCTAATTACCAGGGCTACAGTAGATGGGGGTGGGGAGGAAAGGATGGCTCTATATTCCTTCCAAGCTGGATCTCTAAACACATTTTTCTCTAGAACTATTACAAGGAATGGTGGTTAGGCTTATTTGGATTATGAGTACTGTTTCCACCCTTATTATGGTTTAATTGAACTTCTATGGATCAGCCTCTTAAGGTAACCATTTAGTGTCCCAAACAATTAAGTTGCTGATGATTTTTAATCACATCTCATAAACTAGAGACTATTTTTATCTTCATTATCTTTTTATAATGCTCCAGAACTCAACATACATAAGATTAATTTGTATTTATTCTATAGTAATAAGGACTGATTAATGAGCTGGCAATATTACATAGAGTCCAGTAGCTCCTAACCTGGGATATACATAAGAATCATCTGGAGCATTTGTTAAAAGTTTAGATCTCAGACCCAACTCCAGACCAAATTAGTAGGTCTGAAGTGGAGCCTGGGAATCTATATTTTTAGCAAACAACCCAGGAGATTTTGAACTGGTTGGTCCCTGGACAAGTTTTTACAAAGCACTGATAGGGATACATCATGATAGACCCCAACAACATATTCGTGAAATACTATTGTATCTTAGGTCAGGATCTGATTACGTGGTATATTTTGTAGGCCAAAACATCACATGTATACAATAAAGATGGGTTAATATCTATGACTACTCCTCAATGTCTATTTGTACAATAAATATGTTCTTTTATAAAGAGCACAGACTACTATATAGATAGTCTGGGTCTGTCCTGACACAAATCACATCCCTGATCTGATCTCCCTAAATTGGGCCTTGGGTCAGCTGTCAGTATTTGGATATGGGTTTGTTCTTGGGTGTCTGCTGATTGGTCAGAGCTGCCTGGTATGGAGCTGGAAAGCAAAGAAGGTAAGTACCAACAGTCTGTGTAGCCTGATACACAATTCCTGGTCCAAGTCCTCACTCCAGTTCTTGAATCCCACCTCATGACTACAGTGTGGTGAAACCTGTGATGCCCAGTCCTCTACTGTGACCTGAACTTGGCAATGAATCCTGTTTGGCTTTTTGTTTCCTTGGACTAGGAACCATAAGAGCCTAGAGTACATCCAGTCTATGGTAGGTTAACATGTCTGGCCTTTCTCATTCCCTACCAAGTGTGCATTGATCAATCAGCAGACTCCGAAGGAGACTACATGTCCTATGAAGCCTATATACGAATACTGGCAAAAATACAGGCAGCTGATCCAGCAAACCGGTTTAAGAGACCAGATGAGCTCCTTCATTTGCTGAAGCTCAAGGCAAGGAATTTAAAGACAGCAAACAGAGTACAGGGCCATACAAGGCTCTTATGATTTTTGGAGATTTGGCCTTCGAAGGAAAACTCAATATTTAGAACCTGAATATAATCATTCTTATTGTAATAACAGACCTAAGAAAAGTTATTAATACATAGGTCTCTAAATATATTATGTAACTTTAAAAATAATTCTGGGTTTTATAAACCTGTTAAACAAAAGGGCAGGGGAATTTTCTCCTTAGACAGAGTGTCATTTTTGGCCTTTTGGCCATATTTGGTTTTATATCTACAGGTGTTTCCAACACTTGGTCATAAGCCAGTGACAGTTGACCTGGCTATTGGTTCTGAAAAAAGACTAAAGATTTTCTTCAGCTCAGCAGATGGATATCACATCATTGATGCAGAATCTGAGGTTATGTCTGATGTGACCCTGCCAAATAATGTAAGATCCCTAGAAATTACTGTATAACACAATTTGAGTATTTCCAACTGTCAAAACTCTTAAAGTTTTAAAAATATGAGTATCAATATCTATGTTAGAACTGAGACGTAAAAGGTAAGTATAAAGTGCCAGACAGTAGTAATGGATAAACAAAAATCACTGGTTTCTTAGTCCAGACAGCTAAGTTTGTTCCACAGATAGATTTTGTCTGCAACAGTGATTTTTGTTTGTTTTTAAGTGAATATCGTTTACATTTAAAATCTGGATTTCTATTGAAAAACCAATGATCTGACAATATCAGACCAACATTACTATCTGGCCATAATCAACTGGAACCAATTTGTGCCTGTCCACTTTGAGATGGAACATACACTATACATTCTCTATCCATCCACCATTATGTATTTATAATAACTGGCCCTTGTAGCCATATGAGTTTGCAACCCTTGCTTTAGTCTTCTGCACCTCATAAGGCATTAATAGATTTTTTAAAATGACACCAGTATTGCAACATTATTATGTGTATGTCCTTTCTTTATCCAGATTGTTGTACTTTAACTGTGATATATAGCAAATTATCATAAAGTATTCTCTTACAGTATAAGTTATACTTAGAATTTCTGATCAAAGATTCAGCATTTTAAAAGCTAATGCACATCAACTCTTAACTCAAATAATTATAAATATGAAAATATGGCACAGCATCTAAAATATGGATAGTTGTAAAAATACTATACACATCATTTGTCTAAAGAGCTTGAACATAACATAATACCCCTCACACACACGTACCATACATAATATAATTCTCCTATATCTCAAATTTGATGGTAGAAATGATATTTGTCCTATTGAAAATTATATTAAAAAGGAAGGGCTGAACCAACAAATCTCTGCTTCACCCTTTTTGAATCCCCCATTTTGTCAATCACTAAAGTTTTAGCAGTTTAGCATTATACAAAATTCCAGGAGAAAACTTTTATGTACTGCTAGCCACTGTAGTAATGTGATATTTTGCACAGCTTTCAGAATTATCTATATATCTCTGACAGATTACATGGAGCAATTGTCAGATCATTAGTGGAGAAAATTTTTAAAGTTTTGGTCATATTTAACAATCTAATTAGCTGATCATTCTGTTGTCACCTATGACTATATAGAAATCACTGTTCATAAGGCAGAAAATACTGAACCAAGCCCAGCCAAAGCCATTTAAATGAGTGTAGGTTAATTTTAATATAAATATTATAGTACTTTTCACTTGGAGTGTCTTCCATCACTTCCTGCATCTTATTTTTTATGTCATGTCAGATAGCCTTTATTTTGAAGGTAGTGCATTATTGAACACCACAATGTTGGTCCAAGTTTATACTTATTTGGAAAGTCATTTAGGAAGATTGAATTCTGTGTTCCACTTGACTACTAAGCAAGAAGAATTATTTTCTTTTGAAACGATCAGTTAATTATTATGGAAACAAGAATGAGAGAAGGTGAGGTTTTTAAAAAATCATTTTCTGGCCTAATTAGGATACCTTAAGTGTATTAAAAAATAGAATTTTTAGCTAAATGCCCTAGTGTCTTGACCCATTAAAAGAGAAAGGACTCTAATATAAAGGAGGAAGGAGTGTCTTCTGAAACAGAATGTACTAAAAATAATACTTTTCCAAAAGTGTTAGATTACAAAAGCTGTAACGCTACAGAATATCTGGTTACTTCAGGAATCATCTGAGAAGCAAGAGGATTACCTTTGAGGCTTTCTGGATTTACAACAGCCCAGATCTATTCTAAACAAATTTTTTGAGACAATCTTTTTTCTTGAATTTCTTTTTCTCTCTTCCTTCATCTCTTTTCTGATTCAACTGCTCATGAGAGTGCCCAGGGAACGCATTAAAATTGCTTTTCGCCTCTGGATCCCCATTTTAGTTTTAAGAATTGTTGTTGCTGAGACTGAGACATGGCCTCAAGCACTTGGCCTGAGTACGCTGGGTTTGGCAAGTATAGTTTCTGACATTTTTTCCTTTAACTTGCTAAATTCAAAAAATGATAGAGAAATTAATTGTTCGGTTTTTAGGGAAATATGATTAATGTGACAATATCTGTAGTTTAGGCAAGTTTTGTCACATTGTTTTATGCATCATGAAATTTAGAAATTCTTAGATATTTCTTAGTATTTCATCTTCTGTCACCTAATACATCTCTGAATTGAAGATATTTTAAGATTATATAAATTAGATAAGAAATTCCATATTTTTGTGAAGGGAGGATATATTTCAAGCAGTGAAGGATATTATAAGGCTGCCCCTTGTAAATATTTAAACTCAAGCTATTTTAAATGTAATTTTCTATTTCTGATTTGAATAAATTGGTTGATAAGCAGTGATTTTGTATTTGTTACTTGGTTCACACATTCCTTACTAAAGTATTAATTAGTGTGCTGAAATGAATCTGAAATCAAACAAGTAATGTTTCTTCTATCATTATACATAATAGTTTGTGAAATTTCATTGAATTTCTCTGTGTTGGAAGTATATCTCTGCTTTTTACAAAGTTTTCTCCTAAATATAAAGAAGAATATTAAACAGTGACAGATTTATGACATAGGGAAGGCTCTTTTCAAGTGTTGGATAGCATGCTGTTTAGTACTGAAATAGAAATTTCTCTCCTCCCTGCATTTTGAACCCCTTTTTGGTCTTTATTGCTCAACCAAGCTGCTTCAATGAAAGTAGTAGTGATAAAATGTTGGACATGTAAATCCTTATGAAACATAATTCCAGCCCCTGGAAATCATTATACCACAGAATATCATCATTTTACCTGATTCCTTGGGAATTGGCATGATGCTCACTTTCAGTGCCGAAGCCCTTTCCATGGAAGCAAATGAACAACTCTTCAAGAAGATCCTTGAAGTGTGGAAAGACATACCATCTTCAGTAGGTATGTATAAAATTTTTCTCCTTTCAGATGTTCCCAGAAAAGCTTCTATTTCCTGAAGTATCACTTTTTCTCAAGGCATATAGTGTTAATTTGGGATATGGCATACTTACTCCCTTGTAAGGTAATGTGTATGTTTGTCTTATGCTTAATTACTTCACAAGGCTATCACAAAGAGACTGATTATGGCTGTCTTAGTTGTTCATTTTTAATAATCATGTAATTAAAATAGGAAAGTAATTATTTTCCACAATAATCTGTAATTTTATTTTAAATACCTTTGCTTGCAGCTTTTACACAGGTGTTGAAAGTGTTTCATTCCATCACATTGATTTTTGGGGTTTACCTTTATCTTAGGAGACTGCCAAATAGTCATAAGAGAAGAGCAAAATACTTCCATTTTATACAGTCAATAGTGTTCTGTTCAGCAAGTAATATTTCTGTGAAGAATCAAATACAAACTGAATATGTGACATATAGGTTGTCACTAAGATTTCGTCAAACTTCATTTACAAAAGTTTCATCTTCATTAGACCAGGACATCTTTTTTTCTTCCTGACCATCGTAGGACTGCTGATCTGGGCAATCTGAATAACTTGAAATTCGTATTTCTCTGAGTCTTGGTGACTACAGAGGTGATTCTAGATAGGGAACAGAATAATGCATATGAACAGTAAAAATATTAGAGAGAGAGTAGAATGATTTGCTTGAAGATAAATGTTCCTGGAAGTAAGATAAGGTTAATGAAGCAAATAAAGGAGAAGGGAGAAGGAGAGGGAGAGGGAGAAGGACAAGGAAAGGGTGAGGGAGGAAGGGAGGGGGGAAGAGAGGGAGAGAGAGAGAGAGAGAGAAGGAAGGGAGGGAGGGAGAGAAGGAGGACAAGAGAGACAGAGAGAAAACAGTTTATCAATAAAGAAGCCAGAAGCTTCTGAAATCTCTATAAAATGGCTAAATGTGATCCACATGTGGCTTTAAAGACCAGTGTGAAAGAACTTCTTTTTAATGGACATTTTTTCCATTATGGGATGATGGTACTTTGCACTGCATCTGCAGAATCCTTTCCTTTTGCATACATAATGTTAAGGATTATGCTGAAAACCTCCAATTTCTTCAAAAGGTAAGAACTCACAGAGGGTTTAAAACCATTTTGTGACAAGACGTAAACGCTTACAATATAATTGACAGATCTGGGACAAAAAAACCCTGAAATAATGAATCTTGTTCTAACCTTTACAGTGGTTGTGATCAATATATTAATCAAAAATTGGAATAAGGAAATTCAGTTCAAATGGGAAACAGAACCCCTATATTTATGCCATATTTATGCCACATGTAGACAATGATAGGACTCAAAGAGGTCTTAAAAAGTCATCTGGTACAGTTCTTGTCCTTAGGCAGGACAACTTCTGACCTAAAACAAAGAGCTATTTTAAGTCACTAAAATTGAAAAGCATCCCTCTATGTGTAAAATAAATTATAGCACTATAAAAACATGATATTTTGGTCTGTGTAATAAGGGTATTTTGAGAGTATATAAAGATTGCATTATAACACTAATATTAAGAAAATCAATTACTCTCTTTTTCTGTCTAAAAACAACAGCTTTGTTATTTAAAACTAACCTAGATCCAGATTTTCCCAATCTACATTCCTTTAGATATAATGAATGTTTTTACGAATAAGATCTTTGCTTTGGATTTTCAAACAAATATATAGAGACTTAGCAATCACAGCAAGTATCATTAAGCATTCCAAACTAAATCGCTGGATTCCATCCCATACACAAGCTAGCTCAGTAGCTAGGTTAAGTGGCTGATTAATGTGTTTTAGAATTAAGGTAGAAATTATGTAACACCATGTGAACTGTGTATTTGAGCTCAGCAAGTACACTGTGCATTATGTTTAGAAAATTTTGCTGTATGCAGTTGTTGGAAAAAATACTGCTCCCCATGTCAGAAAATACCTTACAGTGTCAGCTGACTATATAGCTATTTACATAATTAGGTTTTCTGCTTTAAAGCAATTGTCATAGTCTTTATTGTCACTGAGTAATATAAAACAGGGTCCAATAGTTTAAATCTTAATAAAAATTTCCTGAGCAAGAGAAACGCTTAGCAGTATCAAATTAGCTTTAGTTCTATGTATAACATGGTAATTAATTGAATTACATTAGAGTTGCTAAAGTCATTATTTGAGCGAGTCATTTTTTAGCAGTTTTAATTTTGAAAAGTTAGTCAGGTTTCCATATATGTCACTTAAGCACAAGTACAAACCCTTACAGGATGTTGTACCTCAACTAGATTATAAAATAAAGAATCACTGTAGCTAGATTTGACTTTCTACAAACAGGGTAAGATTAACCCTTAGCTTTTTCTGTGGTATTGGAGAATATGAATACAAACATTAACTGAGATCTAGTTATTCACAATGTTAAATAGTTGGTCACAATGGTGATAGTACATAGCAGGTTTGAACAACACTGTCGAGCAGCATAATGGCCAAACAACAGTCTTATAAGCAGGAAAAAAAGAATGTATTTACCTGAACTGTAATAATGTTCCTCTTAATAATCAAATGTTGACTGCGTTTATAATTTTCTATCACTGACAGAAATATATTATGTTTTTCTGATTTTTAAATTTTTATTGTAGCTTATGAGTGTTCACAGCGAGCCACAGGATGGGGCCAAAAAGCCATTGAAGTCCGCTCTTTGCAGTCAAGGGTTCTGGAAAGTGAACTGAAGCGCAGGTCAATTAAGAAGCTGAGATTTCTGTGTACCCGAGGTGACAAGGTATAGTTTATATCCCCCAGTTAAAGCAAAAATAAAGCAAGTGATGAAAATTAACTAAGGAAATTTATATCCTTTTCTTTCTGGCTATAAATATATTTCCCAAATTGGCATGCTCTTAATAATATAATAAATTAATAATTTTGCAATTTGCATTAGAAGCATTGATTTGGTAAATCATGAAATTTGATTTCAAAAGAAATCATTTTCAAAAATGTAAAACTTCTAATTGTGTCCAAAGCAAAGCTTAGCCTTTATTTTATTTCTTACAAATTCCATTATTGTCTTTGATGCATAGTTCTTTTCATGTTCATATTAATATGATATTTTGAAAAAGAATGCTTGAGTAAATCTGCCTTTTATAGTTTTCAACGTAATCCAATAACAGAAGAAGGAAAAAGTTACTTACGTTTGCTGAACACCTAATTATATGGTAGAGTTTGTGCTAAATACTTTAGAAGCTATCATAGTTAATCTTCACAAGTGGACATTAGTATGTCCATTTCACAGGAAAGAAAAATAAAGTCAAGATTTGGCAATTATTTGTGTAATGTGATCAATTTTAACCGATTCAGATAGTTTAGATGGAAAAATGAATTGCATGACATCATTACAGTCCCGACATGTTATGAGAAATAATAGCGTGAAGAAATAATTCTAATAAGACCAGAAAACATTCACATTTGGAAGAAATTGCAAAGGATTTGAATTAATATCAGAACAAACAGGGTAAAGCACTGGGCATCAAGAAAAGGTATTTTTTGTAATATAAAGGGATATAATGGCAAGAACCAGTGATTGAGATCGGATAGATCTAAGATGCAGTCCCAGCTTTGCCACCTAATTACGTGTAAAAACCTAGAAGTTTGACTAGTCCTTCTGAACCTTAGCTTTTTCATCTCAGGAATGGGAATATTAATAACTACTTTGGGAACAATTCTGAAAATTATCAATAATATGTATATAGTAAGCATCTCATAGATTGCCTGGCACATAAAAGTGTTAAATCACGGGTAGCTAGTGTTATTATCATCATCATCATCATTACATCACACACCCTCCTAAGTATATCCATTGTGGACGTTGAAAACCTTAGTCCTAACAAGGATACCTCTGTTTGCTATTTATATTATTGTACTGTCCTAATTTTCTTTATGGCACAGACCATATTTACACAACATGTTCCTCTCTAAACCAATTGGTTTAGCTCATAATCTCAGTCTATTGATGTCAGTCTGTTCCACTGAAATAGAAACTTGCACCAAGTAGAAAATTTCAGTGGCCACTTAAACACCAGCAACAATGTGAACATCTAAATAAGGTAATATTTTCCATATATTAAAAGAAAAAGGAAAGCCAACTTGAATAAAAATAGATTTTAAACAAATAGAATTGTTAACCAAACCAATCAAGAAGTTTAGCAGATGAATTCCACCTACAAAAATCTAATTTTATTTAAACTATATGAAGTACAATTATAGAATATGGTAAAAGGTTATTTTTTAATTGTAATTTAGACTCCATACCAATTTAACTTTGTATTCTTTAATCTGAGGAAATCCCTTTCTGAAAAACAGTATGGCTTAATATTTTATTGGTTGGTGCAGATAAATTGAAGTTATAGTTGTACCTATCAAATATCAGTTTGCAATGTATTAAATACTTACTGATGGTGTCTCTTTCTCTCTTTTTAAAGCTGTTCTTTACCTCTATCCTGCGCAATCGCCACAGCCGGGTTTACTTCATGACCCTTGGAAAACTTGAAGAGCTCCAAAGCAATTATGGTGTTTAAAAGGTTCCAATGATTTATTATAACAATTACAAACATCATAAATATACAATTTGCATTTTAAATTTCTGAGATTAAGTGAGCATACAGTTTTACTGGTAGGGAAAAATTAAATCAGATACTTTTAATGTAGCACAGAATAGTTTTAATGAGAAATGTAGCTTTATATATAAAATTAACTATAGCAAGCTCTATGTACTCCAATGGTGTACAATATCTTTTGCACAAACCTTGTAACTTTTGTTACTGTGAATTCAAACATTACTCTTTGGACAGTTTGGACAGTATCTATATTCAGATTTTACAACATGGAGTTAAGAAACCTGTAATAAGTTAGATTCCAAACAGCTTTCAAAAGAGTTGGCCCTGAATGAGGGGGGTTTTTTTGGAAAAAAATAAAAATAGCAACAAACCATATGCAAATTTGCCAAGTCCTATAAAGAACCAAAGGTTAGATTATGAAATGAAAATAATAAGGACTAAACATAAACCAGACTAAGGCTGAACAACCTGCATGCCTGGAGAAAACTACAGTGATAAAGGGGAAAAGGCCACCCATTTACTCATTGCTCCATGACAGTTAAGCCCACAGACAGAGAACAGTTGTGTTCTTTCACCCCATGTTAAGCTGGTTTTCTCCTGATAAGAAGAAAGCCTCAGATGCTTGATTTTCCTCAGAAACTCCAAAGATGTGCAATAGCTGTTTTTAAAAACCACCGAATAATACACTTGCAAGCCTGAATACAGGACTGAACTCCTATACACATGTACTGTAAAATAAGTTGTATTTTTTAATACTTTAAAGTAGGCGTCAAATTCTATCCCCAAAGGCAAATTGGTTGATTTATCAAAATTCTTATCTGGCCAACAGTGTGACCATCAGAAGCATTAAATATTTTCCTGATTCCAGATTAAACTATATAAAAATTTCACTCCAGTCATTAAACAAAAATTACAAAATGTAACAGCAAAAAGTTTTGGCTGCTAATACTTGTGTTTTTCATGTTTCTATTTCTGTAATATCAGAAATTAATCTAAAAGTGATAAGTCCACATGTAGGGACTTAATGTAATAGGTTAAAAAGATTTTGAAAGAAAATACAACTTTCATCAAATACCTAGGTCTACAAATTTATAGTCGTGAAAAAATCATTCTAGTCCATCACTCCAATAAGTTATAGACGCCATAGATAGGTGGCGTTTGGTCACCTATGGTAATTGCTACCTGGTGAAAAGCATCATTTCTGCATATCCATCCTCAATACCATGGTTAGTTCTGGAGCAGTAGAGAAGGAACAGAACTACCACAAAGTATACCTCACTATAATTCCTCTAGTTCTGCTTCTAAAATCTGAAGACGGTGCTAGTGGGATAATAATTTTCAAGCTACCTGGTTAAACCAAAATACAAAAGCAGACTATGTGTGATTTCATGATAGCACGTTATTTCTTGGCACCTTGGCGCCAGGAATGATGATTTGGATTTTCCTAACAACTTATATCAAGAATGTAGTAGCTCAATAATGAGAATTTAGGAGAACCTGAATCCATGAATTAAAAGTAAATGTGATTCACATTTCTGTTACTGTGACACAATAATGTGATCTTAAAACTGGCTTATCCTTGAGTGTTTACAACTCAAATGACTTTTTAAATGCAGTAGTTTAAAGAGAAAGCAAAGTTTTATGTCAAATTATTTCCTTAGAAGTAGTCTTCATTATTATAAATTTGTACACCAAAAAGGCCATGGGGAACTTTGTGCAAGTACCTCATCGCTGAGCAAATGGAGCTTGCTATGTTTGAATTTCAGAAAATTTTCTCATTTAAGTAGCGTGTAGAATCAAGTCTTTTAAGAATTCATTTTTTCTTCATAATATTTACTCAGTTAAGGTTCAAAAATAAATTTTATCTTAAAATCATATTTTTAACACAGTAAGACAGTAAACTATTTTAGGAAGTCAACTCCCATTGTGCTCTGTGGCTGTTATTCTAATAAATATACACAATAGTGAATTGCATCTACAGAGGTGTCCCAAAGTAAACAAGCAAGAGACATTGCAAATGTGTAATTGAGCGTTACATGATAAGGTGCTAATGAGGAAAGGAAGCTGGGCACATATTAAGAAAGGAGATTGAGATGTTGGATAGCCAACTTAGGAAGGACTGAAAATATTTAAAGTGGTTTGTAGGTAATGAATATTTCCAATTTAGATGTTAATCCATCTGGAATTTTTACATCCTTTGCCAGCTGAAACAAGAAATGAAGGGACAATTAAATTTCACAGTCAGTGCACAGTGACAGAAAAAATTATAACTACACCTCACCTTGGAGCAGCAGTACCTGGAAGCCCTGGCCCACCAGAGAAGCATTGAGGGGGATTTCTGAAAAGCCAGGTTCCCAAGTCCTGTGAGTTGAAGCATGAAAGTTCTGGCAAGTTGTGAGTAGCATTGGGACAGAGTACAGTGTTATTTTAGTGTACTTTAGTTCTTTCACCAAAGCCCTTGTCCAAAATAGAAGGAATTATTGAAAATGTTCAAAAGCTAGAAAATGATGTATGCAAAGGGCTGACAAGAATAGTTCAGTGTGATTAGGTCTCTTGAAGTAAGGTAAGAGCCTCAGAGGAAACAGTAAGAAAGGATAATCATTAAGATAGTAAAATAGGCAAAGCAGAAATCACACATGTATACATAGAAGCATACACACGCAAAACATTAGAATGCATAAATTTTAATATTTTCAGTGCTACCAGTTTCTAGATAAATTAATCACTAAGTGTTTTCTGCCAGGACATTTAATTGAGACACTATCGATAAAACTAGGAATTGTGCCACATGAATTCAATGGGATCTTTTAAGTACTCTTCAGTTCTTTTCAAAACTGTGCCTATTTAAATCAATTTATATTCAATCTGTGCTCTAACTTTAAAATTTATTGAAATAATCTTTGAGACTGCTAATTGTTTCATCAGAAAGTCTGCAATGAATCATTGTTCAACCTCTAAAAATAAAATGTTTTTAAATGTATTGATTGATGTCATTATTTGAAATACACTCGTCCAATACCTCAAAATTAAGACTCATTCAAGGAATATTCATTTCTTTAAAGTATATAATAATGCACTGATTGGGAGGTGTTATGGGTTCTGCCTATTGTTCCATTAAGAATTCTAGCCAAGGAGGGGTATATTAACCTGACTAAAATCTTTCTGCGTACAGTGGTGGAATTAGAAAGTAAAATCTTTCTGGGTACAGTGGTGGGATTAGTTTTCCTCTAAATATGTGGAACTTTAAACAGACACACAGACTCACACGGTATGGGTAAAACCTGAGCAAGTTTTAATGTTGACTTCCTTCCCATCCCATCCCAGTGTCTGTCCTGAAGTCCAGTGGAGAAAAAAGAGGAGAAACTTTATCCAAAAAATGGATCATTATCCTGGGGATCCTTTACCAAAGGATGGGATTGTGTAGGTCATGAATAGAAATCGCTATTGGTAACTTTATCATTCTCAAAGGGAACAGTGGGTTTACAGACTCCAACACTGCAAGTCTATTAACAATCTTTTCCCAGTATAATAACACTTTTTTCTTTATAGGTCCTTTAACCCTCACCTAAGGATAGTCAGGTTGAGTGTGCCTGCTCTTTAATAGGCAGCTAATGTAATAAAGGCCAACATGTTTCAAAAAACATTGTCAGTATTACATTTTATATTGTTTACAACCATGGCAACTGATTAAAGAAGAATAGTTCCTAAGGGAATAAAATTGATTCTATATGGATTTATATTTTCAGCAGCTAGTGCACAGCCTACCTTGTAGAGAAATACAAAATCAGGTTTGGGATTAACTTTTTCTTATAATGTTGCCATCCCATACATCAAAGTGCCTCATTTGGTGCTTATACAGCAAAGACCCAATAAAAACATGAGTTTAAAGGGAAAACTGAGTCTTTTTTGATTTGATCGTCCTTAGTGCTATTTAATTTACAACAGCCTGAAATGGAAACTCACAAATCCAATTGTTTAATCAGAGTACCATCTGGGTTCCAGTGACCAAAGTGTAATGACCTATTTTGGGTAACTTCAAATTACTTTACCCTACAAACCTGAAATGTAACAAAGAGTAGGTCAAAACAAAGCTAAAAGAGTGTCTTTTAAAGTTTTGTTTACCTTTAAAAGCAACACATAAGGGACCACTATGCCCCTTTAGTAATTACCCAAGGATCATGAGAAATGACAAAGGTTATTTAATAACATAAAAACAGCACAAAAACAAGCTATATAACTGTCTGTTTTGTACAAACATTTGATTTGAATCTGATTCTTTTTCACAAGAATGACTCAACGTTGCAGCATCCTGAGACATATTTAAGGGTCATCAAAGTTTGTCAATATACTATTGATCCCAAAATTTTAAATTATGTTCCCATAAACTGATATATCAAATTCCAGGTATCCCCTGAAGGTACTTTTTTAGCTGATGAAAGAGTGTGTCTGACTTGCAGGTAGCCATTAAAATGCATGCCAAATGGAACAATATTTCCAAAATTCTAAAAGCAAACTTTTAACACCATGAAGTTGAGTCTCACAAGTCCAGATAGTGAGAAATGAATATAATGAAGTTCAAAGTAAATTGGACTACACAAAAATGAAAATCTTCTCTCTAAAAGTAAAATTAATATTATACGACAGGCTGGGAAAATAGGCACTTCGTTTGACAGTGTAGAAAGTATTTATGAATTTTATTCCACAAACCTATATGTGCAAAAACCAATCCAAAACAAAAAAACCTGGTTATTTGAACTCCAACTCTTATCCCACCGGTCTGAGAGGAAATTTAAACGTAATCATTATTTGTTCTTTCCTTATTTAGCTACTAGGGTTGTAGGAAGGTCTGAGGGATCAGAAAAAATAGGGGTACCCCACCGATCTATAGTCTACACTGGTCAAGATTGTTACACTCATTGCTCACTTAGTCTCTTGCGGTGACTCTGCAACTTCTGTGTCTTGTGTAGCTATGGAAATCTTTGTCAAAGCAGGGAGCCCAGATACCTAGGGTCATATCCACGGTGGTCACAGTACCTCCCTGGGTGCTGGGTGGGCATAGGTCCCTGCTGCTTTAAGTAACCACAGTTCCTCATATCCTTTCCTATTCCTGGTGAATCTCTCTCTCTCTCTCTCTCTCTCTCTCTCTCCCTCCTCTTAAGCTCTTGTACTTCTGTCCTCACCTCATCCCATATAAAATGTAATTACCTCTTTCCTTTCCCTTTGTGAATATTGTGTCAAAGAGCTTAAGCAAAAAGTAAACAAAAATCCAGCATGAGATTTTGACACAATTTTTACCTTGAGTTCCACTGTATAACCTTTGTACCTGCCCAAGGAAAAGGACCCATCCATAAACTTGGGGAGAGTAAACTCAGTTAGAACAAATTAAGATCACAATTACTTATCCTGTCACCTACATATGAAAAAATAATTCAACTTAATGTAATCAAAGAAATGAACATTTCAAAGTGAAACATTATTATTGCAATGATAAGGAAGTACGGAAATGTCTAATCACTTCTCATTACTCTCTCTACAGTCCTAGTACCCTGACCCTTTCCTTTGTGCCCTGTTGCAGCTTCCAAACAATTGTCCCTTCTTAGTCATTGTCTCTCTTTCCTTGGTAGTCTCCACTGTTGAATCTCTTGCTATCAGACCATACTATCCATTACTCATCCTTGTTTCAGTCATGTATAGACCTCCACATCATTCTTCTTCATTCCTTAAAAAATTTAATGCTCTCTTGCTGTCATTTCCTCCAACACTATTTCTAATTCTTGATAAAGTTAATATCTACTTAGATGATTCTGTCAATATCCTTTGGCCTGTAATCCATGGCTTACTATCCAATTAAACTTGACCACATTATCTCAGCCACCCACCTCCAGAGTAATACACTCTAGACTGTATCATTACCATTAATTATACTTTTACAAGCTTAGGTTCAATTGTTCCAGTCTCAGACCACCACCTTCATTTTCCAACTGACTCCCTCTATCACAGGACTCCAAAAATTCTTTGACTTCATATGGATCCACAATTCAATGATCCTAACATCTTTTTACTGCCCTTCATCCTCACTCAGAGAAGTTCTCAATCCCTTATTGGCTCAGCTAACATTTTGTGGTATATCAACATAATCAGTCCTATGCATGGGCACTTAACTTCATTGCCTTTCTTTAGCTTAGCAAAATTATAAATTTCCTTGAATCATATTCTTTGTCTCCTCCACACCCACATCAGTGCAGCTGATTGTGGCTATAGAAAACACACAACTGTGCTAACTTGTCTCATTTTGAATTCATTCCTGAAAGCCACCAGTGGGCTGGCAATGCAACTCAGTAATTTATACATTTCCCTATTCCACTCACTCTTCCCACTCACATATGGGAGGATGAAAATTTCATATTTTCTCTTCTGTCCTTAATCTAAAATCTGCCTCCACTGATTCTCCTTCTCACCTAATGACCTGTATTCTTACTTCACTGAGAAAATAAAAACAATCAGTAGCTCCCACCATCTTATCCACCCATGTATTAAGTTGATTCTCTGCAATTCCTCTTCTACAAATCATTTTTATAGTAATTCCAGTCAGATTTTCATTCCACAGAAAGAGCTGATGAGTTCTTTGCAAGGTCATCAATGACCTCTACATTGTTAAATACAGTGCCAGTTTTTCCCAGTCCTCTTTCATTTAACATATCAGCAATGTTTGGCAAAATCGATCATTCCCTCCTCCTTGAAATAATTTTTTCTCTGGTCACTGGGATACCACTCTCTCCTGATTTGTCTCCTACATCACTAGTGCAGTCGATTGTGGCTCTACAGTCATGAACAATTTTGCTAACTGGTCTCATTTCTTCCTGTCTCCTCTTCTGATTTCTTTTCATCTCTGTGATCTCTAAATGTTGTAGTATCTCAGGGTTCAGTTCTAGTATATTATATCTCTTCTATCTACAATTTCTCCTTAGGTGATAACATTTATACCAGTGCATTTTAATGTCATCTATACACAGACAACATCCAAATAATTACCTCCAGTCTGAACCACTCTTCAGAGCTCCAAACTCATGTAATCTACAGCTTATATGATATATTAATTTTTGGCAGAATTCTCCAACAAACCACATGTGCCTGAAGATTTCTTTTTGGGGGGTAGCTGTGATACTATGAATTAAAATTTTTAATGGTTATAAAGCTGTTAAGATTGTTTAATTCATCTTGGTTGAGTTTTAGTAGTGTATTGTTTTTGAGGAGTGGTCCAATTATTTTAAGTTGCTGGATCCTTAGTGATATTCCCTGCCTCAGTCTTGGTAGTGGTGCTTTATGTCTTCTATCTCTTTATTTTTGTATGTCCTGCCAGAGGCTTATCAATTTTATTGACTTTTTGAAAACCTTGTCTTTGTTTTGTTGATTTTCTATATAGTTTTCCAATTTTCACTTTTATTGATTCTTGCTCTTATTTTTATTATTCTCTTCCTTCTGCTTTTTATAGATGCATTTTGCTCTTCTTTTTCTATTTCCTTGAGGTAAGAACTTACATTATTGGTTTGAGACATTTTGTTGTTTACAGTGCAAGTATCTAGTGCTATAAGTAATTTAAAACCTAATTCTGTCATTGTATTATTTTTTTTTCTTCTAGTTCTTTCTTCTAGCTCTCTTTTCTTGACTTCCTGTGGGCTACTTGGCCGTTTCAGTTTATTTATAATGATTTTTAGTGTATTACTTTGTATAATTTTGTGGTGGTTACACTGGGTATTAAAATATACTTATTGGTTCTTTACACTAATAATGAAATATCAGAAAGGGACTGTAAACAAACAATTACTTTTAAAATTATATCAAAAACATAAAATATTTAGGAATAAACCTTACCAAGGAGGTGAAAGACTTATATGCTGAGAACTACAAAACATTAATAAAGGAAATTGAAGTTGGAAAGATATCCCATGCTCTTGGATTGGAAGAATTAATATTGTTAAAGTGGCCATACTACCCAAAGCAATCTACAGATTTAATGTGATCCCTATCAAATTACCTGTGACATTTTTTACTGAGCTAGAACAAATAATCCTAAAATTTATACGGAACTATAAAAGACCCAGAATTGCCAATGCAATCCTGAGGAAAACAAAAAACAAAGCAGAACACATAACCTTTCCAGACTTAAGACAATACTACAAAGCTACAGTAATCAAAACAGCATGGCATTGGCACAAAAATAGACATACAGATCAATGGAACAGAATAGAGAGCCCAGAAATCAACCCACACACTTATAGAAAATTAATCTTTGAAAAAAGAGGCAAGAATATACAATGGGGAAAAGAGTCTCTTCAGCAGATGGTGCTGGGAAAGTCAGATAGCCACATGTAAATCAATAAAGTTAGAACACACCCTCACACCATACACAAAAGTAAACTCAAAATGACTTAAACACTTACATAAGACAAGGCACCATAAAACTCCTAGAAGAGAACATAGACAAAACATTCTCTGACATAAATTGTACCAATGTTTTCTTAGGTCAGTCTCCCAAGACAATAGAAATAAAAGCAAAAATAAACAAATGGGACCTAATCAAGCTTATAAGCTTTTGCACAGCAAAGGAAACCATAAACAAAATTAAAAGACATTCTACAGACTGGGAGAAAATATTTACAAACAATGTGACTGACAAGGGCTTAATTTCCAAAATATACAAACAGGTCATACAGTTCAATAACAAAAACAAACAAACAACCCAATCTAAAAATGGGCAGAAGACCTAAATAGACATCTCCCCAAAGAAGACATACATATAGCCAATAGGCACATGAAAACATGTTCATAATCACTAATTATTAGAGAAATGCAAATCAAAACTACAATGAGGTACCACCTCACACTGGTCAGAATGGCCATCATTAAAAAGTCTACAAATAATAAATGCTGGAGAGGGTGTGGAGAAAAGGGAACCCTCTTACACTGTTGGTGGTCATGTAAATTTGTGCAGCCATGTGGAGAACAGTATGGACCCTCCCAAAAAAACAAAGATAGAGTTACTATATGATCCAACAATTCCACTACTGGGCATATACCCAGAAAAAACAAACTTCAAAAAGATACATGCACCCCTATGTCCATAGCAGCACTATTTACAATAGCCAAGGCATGGAAAAAACCTAAATGTCCATCTCCAAAGAAATGGATAAAAATGTGGTACATATATACAATGGAATATTACTCAGCCTCAAAAAAAAGAAAGAAAGAATGCCATTTGCAGCAACATGGATGGACCTAGAGATTATCATACTAAGCAAAGTAAGTCATAAAGAGAAAGACAAATGCCATATGATATCACTTATATATGGAATCTAAAATATGGCACAAATGAACCTATCCATGAAACAGAAACAGGCTCACAGACATAGAGAACAGACTTGTAAACTTGTGGTTGCCAAGGGGAAGGGGGTGGGGGAAGGAACTACAGGGAGTTTGGGATTAGCAGATGCAAACTATTATATATAAGATGGATAAACAATGAGGTCCTACTATATAGCACAAAGAACTATATTCAATATCCTGTGATAAACCATAATGGAAAAGAATATGAAAAATATATGTGTATAACTGAGTCACTTTGCTGTACAGCAGAAATTAACACAACATTGTATATCAACTATACTTCAAAAAATTTAAATTATATATATACTTATGGGATTCATCACAGCCTAATGATATCAACATTTGACCACTTGAAGTAAAATGTGAAAACCTTACTTCCATTTAGGTCCCTTTACCTTCTCCATTTTAAAATATCTTTAACTTGAGTATCAGATTGTGCTTTAGTCTTCAACTATCATTTTTAGATAATGGCATGTAAATATCATTATAATTTGTACAACTCATGAGGGAAGGGATAGTTTATTGTATTATCATATTTCTGGCTCTTTCCTTTTTTCTTCCTTCTTTCTGAGTCCCCAGATTGCTTCTCGTATCATTTCCTTTCTGTTTGAAAAACACCCCTTCACCAATCTTTCACTGTAGCTCTTCTAGAGACCAATCCTTTTAGTTTTCTTTAATCCTAGAATGAATTTACGTATTTCTACCTTTATTCCTGAAAAATATTTTCACATGATACAGAATCCAAAATTGACAGTTCTCTTATTTCAGCACTTGAAAAATATGTGCCAGTTCCTTTTGACCTCCATGGTGTTAGATGAAAAAACTGCTCTCATTCTAGTTGATGCCCCTCTATAGGTAATACATTTTTTTCTTTCTGGCTCCTTTCAAGACTTTTTCCTTTGCCTTTTGTTTTCAGAAGATTATCCTGTGCCTTGGAGTGGATGTCTTTGGATTAATTACTTTTGAGTACCGTCAAGGTCCCAGATGGAGAGAAGAGAAAGAGAGGGTAGTATGGAAAATAATATAAAGAAATAATGACAGAAAATATCCAAATATGGTGAAAGACATAAACCTAACAATTCAAGAATCTGATTAAACTCTTAGAACTGTTTTTACAGCATCCCATGTGTTTTGGTGTGTTGTTTTTACATTTTCATTTCTTTAATATATTTTAAATTTCCCTTTTGGTTTCTTCTTTGATTCATTGGTTGTTCAGGAAAATGTTGTTTAATTCCATGTATTTGTAAATTTTCCAGTTTCTTCATTTTGATTTCTAGTTGCATACCGTTGTGGTCAGAAGTGATATTTGGTATGATTTTAGTCTTCTTAAATTTGCTAAGACTTGTTTTGTGGCCTATTATATGATGTATCCTTGAAAATGTTCCATTCATGCTTGATAGTAATGTGTATTCTGCTGTTGGTAGATGGTAGAATGTCCTGTATGTGTCTGTTAGATTCATTTGTTCTAAAGTGTGGTTCAAGTCCAGTGATACCGTGCTTATTTTCTGTCTGGATGACCTATCCATTTCTAGAAGTGGGGTATTAAAGTTCGATACTATTATTTTATATTGTCTATTTCTCCCTTCAGATCTGTTAGTACTTGCTTAATATATTTAGGTGCTCTGATGTTGAGTATGTATATATTTACAATTGTTATCTCTTCTTGTTTAGTTGACCTCTTTATCATTATATAACGACCTTCTTTGTCTCATTATTGTTCCTGGCTTAAAATCTATTTTACCTGATATAAGGACAACTATCCCTTTTCCTTTTTGGTTTTCACTTGCATGGAATATCTTTTCCCATTCCTTTACTTTGAGCTTAAGTGTGTCCTTAAAGCTAAAGCAATTCTCTTGTAAGCAGCATATACTTGGATGTTATTTTTCAATCCATCCAGTCATTCTGTGCCTTTTTATTAGAGAATTCAATCTATTTATATTTAGAATAATTATTGATATATAAGGACTCACTAATATCATCTTATTAATTGATTTCTAGCTGTTTTGTAGTTCCCTTGTTCCTTGCTATCTTTCTTACTGCCTTCCTTTTTGAATTGGTGATTTTCCACTGTGGTATGCTCTGATTCCCTTCTCTTTATTTTTGTGAGTCTACTATGGAGTTTAGCTTGTGGTTACCATGAAACGTACATAAAATATCTTATAGTTAAATACTCTATGTTATGCTGGTAAAAACTTAACTTCAATCACATACAAAAACTGTACCCTTTTACTTCCCCCTTTATGTTTTTAATGTCACAATTTACCACTTTTTATTCTATGTATACATTAACAAATTATAGTGGCTATAGTTATTTTTAATACTCTTGTCCTGTAATCTTTATGCTATAGTTAAGTAGTTAACACATCATCATATTACAGAATTAGAGTGGTCTTAATCTAACTGTGTATTTACCTTTACCACTGAATTTTATATTTTCACATGTTTTTGTCACTAAATGTGCTCACTGTTGTGGCCTCCCCCGTTGCGGAGCACAGGCTCCGGACGTGCAGGCTCAGCGGCCATGGCTCACGGGCCCAGGCGCTCTGCAGCATGTGGGATCTTCCCGGCCGGGGCACGAACCCGTGTCCCCTGCATCGGCAGGAGGACCCTCAACCACTGCGCCACCAGGGAAGCGCCTTTCATTTCTTTTTGAAGAACTCCTTGCAGTATTTCTTGTAAGGCATGTCTAGTGGGGATAAATTCCCCAAGCTTTTGTTTGTCTGGGAAAGTCTTTATTCTCTTTCATTGAAGGATAACTTTGCCAGGTAGAGAGTTCTTGGTTAGCAAAATATTTTTTTCCTTTCATCACTTTGAATATATCATCCTACTCTCTCTTGGCCTGTAAGTGTTCTGCTGAGAAATCCACTGATAGTCTAATGAGAGTTCTTTTGTAGATTACAAACTTCTCTTCAACTTGCTGCCTTTAAAATTCTTTCTTTGTCGTCATTTTGGCAGTTCTATTACAATGTGTCTTGGAGAAGATTGTTTTGGATTGAAATAATGGTGTGACCTATTAGTTTCATGAATTTGTGTGTCTAAATCTCTCCCCAGTTCTCAGCCACTATTTATTTAATAAGCTTTCTGACCCCTTCACTCTCTCTTTGCCTTCTGGAATTCCAATGATTTGTATATTGGTTTCTTTTATGGTCTCTGATAGATCACATAGGATTTTTTCACTCTTTTTGTTGTTCTCTGACCGGGTTATTTCAAAGTCCCTATCCTCTATCTTGCTGATTCCACTGATTCTTTCTTCTGTTTGACCTATTCTGCTGTTTATGTTCTTTACTGCAGTTTTTTTCATTTTATTCATTGAATTCTTCAGCCCTGACTGTATGTTTGGTTCTTTTTTATGATTTCTCTTTGTTAAATTTCTCATTTTGATTGTGTACTGTTTTCTTGATTTCATTGAATTGTCTGTGGGTTTTTTGTAGTTCACTGAGTTTCCTTAAAAAAGCTATTTTGAATTCTTTATTGTATAAATCATAGATCTCCATATCTTTGTGTCTGGTTACTGGAAGATTATTGTGATCTTTTAGTGCTGTCATGTTTCCTTGATTTTTCATGTTCCTTGGAGGTTTGTGTTGCTGCTTTCACATTTGAAATAACAGTTACCACCTCCAATCTTTACTAACTGCATTCAGGGTAGAAATACCTTTAATCAGTCCTGCTGTAAATTCTGAGAGTCTCTCAGACCTTGTAGGATACAGCTGTTCCCTGCTTCCTGTTCCTTCTTGTGGCAGAATTCTTAAGCTTGTATGGCTTCTCTTGATCCTACAGTGCATCAGGCCAGTTGCTGATAGTCTCTCTTTTGCTTTCTTGAAGGAGATACTACAGCTCAAGTTTGTGCTTTCTCCCTTGCCCACAAACCCTGGCCTGCTTTCTGTGAATGTTCCCTAGTCTTCTTCCAAATCACACTCTCATGGTCACCACAGGGAGCCAGCTACAGAGTTGGAGGAGGTGTGGATTTGGTATGCAATACACTGTGGGTGTCTATGGGCCAGTCCAGGGGATCTGTGGTTGAGATTTTCCCTACAGCTTATGGGTAGATTTCCTAATTGAGTCCAGAATGCAGTCAGTAGGAATCATGTCCTTTTAATACCCTCCAGGAATCTTTTATGCCACTCCCCTGATCTGTTTCTTCCTCCCAGTAGTGGAGCTCACAAGTTAATACTCTAGATGCTATGAGGGAGAAATGAGTCTCTTTGGCAGTGTCCCACACAGCTGGGAAAGCCAGGTGTTTACCCATCTACTCTCCCATTCTCCCCTGGGAGAGATCACAGGCTCAAGTCAGCGTCCTCCAGTTGTTTGCAGACCATAGGCAATAGGGACTAGAACCAGTTCATTGTCTCCTGCAAATTCCAAACCAGTACCAAGGTCTGTCTGACTGCTGTCCAATTCACAGGTGGATGAGACTCTTCCCAGGTGCTTTGGCATATTGTGCTGGATCTCAGAACTCTCAGAGAGGCGATATTGTTCATAGATGGTTGTCAAAGTTTTGTTGTTGAAGTGGGAGGACAAATACAAAGGACGACTTATGGTACCATGATAGTGATGCCCAGATGACTCCAACATTTGATTCATCTTACTTTTGGCATCTGTTACTTATCTTTTCTTATTCAAGTTATGATTTCCCTGATTCTTGGTATGATAGATTTATATTTCCTATACATTTTATTGATTATGTTAGGAGACTTGAATTTAAATCTTTTATCTAAGCAGGAAGCCACCATGCCTAGATTTAACACCAAAGTCCTGGTCTACTTTTGTGATCTGTGGTTACAATGACAGTTTATTTATTTTCAGAGTCTTTGCAGTATTATTTTGGTCTGTTTGGTTTATCTGGTGCTGCTGTAGCTCCCACCAGTACCTGCTGCTGGGGTGGAAGATGTTTCCCTAGTCCTAGGTACCTGGTTCTCTGGGTAGGAGAGGGGAGTCTCAAACCATGGGCCAAAGAGGCTTCCCTGGCAATGAGGTTGTTGTGGCATAGTTTCTTCTGTCTGTGGATGATGGAGTGTATATCTCTTGCTGGTCAGTTGTTGTAGGATCTCATCTACTGGTGAACTAATGTCTCTGGGCTGGGAAGGGGAGTCTTATGCTAGTGGAGAGAAAGGAGCTTTCCAGGCTGGGCTGATTATTGTGGTGGAACCCCTCTTGCTGGTGTTACCAGGCTACCCCCAGTATTTTCCAGTGTGGGATTGGAGTCTCTGGCCCAGCGGGGTGAAAGAGTGCCTCCTTTGGCCACTTATTCCTCATGAGGTTACTGATAAATTTCCTTTTCTAGTAGTGTTGGGCTTTCTTGATGTTGTCAGAGGGACTCTCTTTAAATCTGGGGGAGAAATGATCCTATCTAGGCTACCTCTTTTTACTCAGCTGAGGATTGGGAATACTTATGATAACTTACCACTGTGTTGTCTCTCCAGTCTTGGGAGTCCCAACAACCTTGCCTTCCTATTACCACCTTTTAGAATTCTTTGGTTGCCAAATGCACTGTAAATTCAGAGTTTATAGCTGTACCTGGTGGGAAGGGGCAGGGAGAAATGAGTCTGTTCCATCTTGTCCCTAAAACTTGCAGTGGCCTATATAATGCATCCATACATCATTTTATTGTCTTTCCTTCCTCTTTTTCTCACTCTACCAACTCTCCAACTCCAGCTTTCTGAGATCATCTCTCAAATAAACTATCTGAATCCATATCCTTGTATAATGTTCTCCTTTCAGTGCCAAACTAAGGCAATCCCAATAGACGAAAATAGGCTAAAAACATGAACAATAAGGTCATCAAAAGAAATATGAATAACTTATAAACTTATTAAATATGTTTGGCCCACTCATAATGAAAAAAACACAGGAATGAGAACAAAAAACATTTTTTATCTGTCAGATTAGCAAAGGTTAAAGATTTTGATATTATGTCACTTTTGTGTTCTATTGTTACAATCTCTTTGCAAGGCAATCTGACAGTAGCATTCAGCACACACATTCCCTTTGAACCAGCAATTTTACTTGTAGAAATATATACTACAGATACACTCAGACACAGTTATATGCACAAGAATGTTTGTTGCAGGATTGGTTGTAATAAAGTACTGGACTGAGGAAAAAATACTGAATTTCCATCTGTAGGTGATTGGTTTAAAAAGTATAGTAAGCCTATGCAGCAGAAAATATGCCATTAACAAAAATGGAGTTTATCTATGTGGGCCAATATGGAAAATCAGGTTCATTAAAGAGATTACACAAGGTGCAAAAATGTACATAGTATAATTAAGAATCATATTATTTATATTACCTACTATATTACATAATAACTTTTAACATTAACATACAATGTCTCTGAGAAAGGAAAAACAGTTTCTGATTGGGTAAAACATCTTTTGATCTATCCTGTTGTACTCTTAGAATTTTTAGTCATGCCCGTATATTACTTTTTCAATTACAAAATAATTCACCAAATAATGGATGTTGTGTTCCTCAATTGTAATTGAAATTAATCTTCAGTTTAATTTAGTGTAGCAGTTTCAGAGAGAAAAACAATTTGTTCTATAGCTCTTGTGCATAGAAAATACACATACACACACACAAATGCACACACACACACCAAAATGTTAAAAGTAATTATCTACATAGAGGTAGGACTATATATTATCTTATTTATTCTTCATACTTTCCTGAATTGTTTGTATTACTTTAATAATAAAGTAACAAAGTCCTCTCCCCTCAAAAAATATTTTCATAAGCTCTGCATGGCATGTTTGGGTGGCACCATCACCCTCTTCACTGGAAAACTCCTTTATGCTATTACCAGCTATTCCTTTTCCCTTGATTCCTCTATCTTGCTCTAATTGCTGCTTTTGGAGCAAACTCAGGCAGCACAAGAGAGAAAAGGAGTTCCTTCACCTGGACTTGAGCTTAGGCCTCTAATGCAATACCAAGGGGGAATATAATTTTTCCCTGAGATTAGATGAAATTACAGCTGTTTGATATTTGTATTATAGTTCTGCTGCACTTGGTTATTTTAAATAAGCGTTGTAACAAAATCAGAAAAATAGGAATAGCACCTGTTTTCCTGTTAGACCTTAGGAAGAAAACTACTCTTAAACTTGCTTTTCCTGTGAACCATACTAGCCACTAAGTGGCGCTATAGGCTCAAGTATGAGAAATAAGGGACAAGTTCAATTATTTTATGAAAATAGATATAGTGATGTTTTTGGAATCTTCCAAGAAAACTGACAAATATTCAGGCCGATTTTCCTCCCAAAATTTTACTCCTTTGCTCAAAATGAGTATTCATAAACTGAGATGTTGAAAGACTGGATGAGTTCACTAGAAGGCCTAGGGGTGGGTTATACAGGTGACACTTGTTTCATTATTCTACTTCATACCAGATTATTAAAAACAATTGCAGTATTATAGAACGTACAACAATTTTAGTATCATATAATTTTGTCTTTTTCTTTTAAAATTCCAGCTTCCTGCATGCCATTCCACTATGAACCTGTGATTATGGAAAGACTTAATAACTTTGCACACCAGGAGACTACAAAAGAAAATGCTTTAAGTTTATTTCGTACTTAATAGAGTTTTTATTAAATGATTCTATTCTAAACTGATAACACTTAGCATTACTTTCTCAATATCTTATTGCCTACAGTAGTGGCTCTTAACTGGGGGCAATTCTGTTCCCCAGAGGTCATTTGGCAATGTCTGAAGATAATTTGCATTGTCACAAATGAGTAAAGTGGGTGCTACTAGCATGTAGTGTGTCGAGACCAGGGATGCTAAAGAGGATGTACTTTATATTTTCCCTAATTCATTTCCATTACCTTTTGTGATCCTTGATACTACAATGCAAAGAAGAAAAAAAAGTTAGAAGACAACTCTCAAAATGGGAGAAAATATTTGCAAACGAAGCAACTGACAAGGGATTAATCTCCAAATTATACAAGCAGCTCAATATCAAAAAAACAAACAACCCAATCCGAAAATGGGCAGAAGACCTAAATAGACATTTCTGCAAATAAGATATACAGATTGCCAACAAACACATGAAAGGATGCTCAACATCACTAATCATTAGAGAAATGCAAGTCAAAACTACGATGAGGTATCACTTCATAACAGTCAGAATAGCCATCATCAAAAATTCTACAAACAATAAACACTGGAGAGGGTGTGGAGAAAAGGGAACCTTCTTGCACTGTTGGTGGGAATGTAAATTGATACAGCCACTATGGAGATCAGTATGGAGGTTCCTCAAGAAGTTAAAAATAGAACTACCATACAACTCCGCAATCCCACTACTGGGCATATACCCTAAGAAAATCATAATTCAAAAAGAGTCATATACTAATATGTTCATTGCAGCTCTATTTACAATATCCAGGGCATGGAAGCAACCTAAGTGTCCATCTAGAGGTAAATGGATAAAGAAGATGTGGCACATAGATACAATGGAATATTACTCAGCCATACAAAGAAACGAAATTGAGTTATTTGTAGTGAGGTGGATGGACCTAGAGTCTGTCATACAGAGTGAAGTAAGTCAGAAAGAGATAAACAAATACCATATGCTAATATGTATATGGAATCTAAAAAAAAATGGTTCTGAAGAACCTAGGGGCAGGACAGGAATAAAGACGCAGACGTGGAGAATGGACTTGAGGACAAGGGGAGGGGGAAGGGTAAGCTGGGACGAAGTGAGACAGCGGCACAGACATATATACACTATCAAATGTAAAATAGATTGTATAGCTGATTCACTTTGTTATACAACAGCAACTATCACAACATTGTAAAGCAATTGTACTCCAATAAAGATGTTTTTTAAAAAAAAAGTGAGAGAGACAGAGGGAGGAAGGGAGAGAGGGAAGGAGGGAGGGAGGGAGGGAGGGAGGAAGGAAGGAAGAAAGGAAGGAAGGAAGGAAGGAAGGAAATGAAAAAAATTGTAAGTGAATTGCTTAAGGCCATCTGAGTTAAAAGCTCTTCTGACTTTAGGGCCCTTTCAGAAAGCCACACTATCTCTTTGAAAATCAATACGCAATGCTACAATAATTTTGAAATTGTTGTTTGAATGGCTTCCATATGGATATATAGGTGAGTTTTTATGTAAATAATCATACATATATATAAATAATATGAGCTGCTATTTGTTGAACTTACTATGTGTCAAATTCTGTGCTTGAGCAAGTTATATATATTATTGATATTAAAATTGCAATAGCCCCAAAAGTTGATATATTTTCTGCTTTACAGATGACAAATTGAGGTTCAGGGAGGTGAAATAACTTGTCCAAGTTCATAGGGCCTATAAGTAGAAGAATCGGGGTTTAAATCTAAGGTCTGCTGACCCAAGATCATGGGTTATTTTTCCTATTTTTAATATACTTTATTTTTAGATCAGTTTTAAGTTTACAGCAAAATTGAATGGAATCAAGTCCATGTTTTAAACCACTATCTCATTTCATACCACCTCTCGCATAAAGACTACTCCCATTACACACATGAGCACCTACATACACACACATATACCTATAGATGCTAACTGCACCACATATACATGTAATTGAGAAGTGTGGTAGCAGAGATTGCTCCTAATATGCATTTTTCTCAAGCCTGCTACAAGCCCTTCGATTCAATCAGCCAAATAATAGTATTTTTAGTTGGAAATGTAGCTCCCTAGAATAAAGAATAAATTTCTGAGCCTCCCTATGTATGACATGTGATTAAGTTCTGGCCAATGAGATGAAAGCAGAAGTGTCACATGACATCTTCCAACAACCTTCTTTATAAAAGTGCTGAAGTTTGCATGTTGCACGTTTCTCTTTATCTTTTCATCTGTTCTGCTGCCTGGAACGTGGTTGATGCTTTAGACCTAAAGGTAAGGGCCCCACCCAGCAAGGTAGAAAATGAACTGGAGGAGCTTAAGTTCTCTAAGATTTCATTGATCAGAGCTGCCATGTCACCCCTGACATATGAGACTCCAGATTTTACATGAGAGAAATACATTTCTAAAATATTTAAGCAATGGAAATTTTGAATTTTTTAGTCACTGGCCGCAGATTCTAATCCTAAACATCATAAGGATAAAGTATTTTTCAAAAGGAGAACTAAAGGCCAGGAATGCAGTCAGGCCTTAGGCCCTATTGACTATATCAGAACACTGCTTTCCCAGACAGGATCACACAGTCTTCAAATCTATGGTGTCTTCTCCCCAACAATATTGCCCCAGATACAGCTGAAAAGATACACAGTCTCAGTAAAAGAATCTTGACTCCATGAAACTAAATCTGATTTCATTTTGTCATATAAACACCCTTCTAAACACATCTGATAGATATGTGGAGGAGATTGAGTCTGTGTTGACTAGACCATAGCAGCGCCATCTTTGATCAAGGCCCTTATTAGATGCAATTCATCTCCTAGGAAAGAACTTAACCTTGAACACTAAAGGTTTATGTGCCCTGCATAGAAGTATATCTGACAAACTATATGCAGAGAGTATGACAGAAGAGACTTTAGGGCCCTGCAAATGAACCCAGTCTAGCAACATGAGTCACCCATGTAACAGAGACAGACGTTAGAGAACAGTAAGTATCGGTACAGTATGTGGCCTTCTGACAACATTAAGGCATACTCAGTCCAAGACGATTGAACTCACCTTTACCCCACTCCCAAGAAGCACCTTTGTGTCCTAGGAGAAGAAATAGCTGTGAGCATAAAACAAAATGTGTTATAGCACAAGAGTTATTGCATATTTACTGTTAGACCTTTCTAAACCAGCACAGAGATGTGATAAAAAGGCATTTCCTTATAGTTCCAAGTTTAAGTCCAAGAGATGATTATAACAAATGAATATATCAAAAGCACATTGTGATGGTGAAAATAATGACTCAGTCAAAATCGAAGTTGTAGTTTGGAGTACTGAGGTTGCATAAGTGACCAGTGGCATTTGGACAGGAGATCCACGAAGCTGGACATCGGCCAAGTTTGCCCCAAATGGTGGCAGCAGTAACTAGCATTTATAGGTGGAGAGTGTCAGCAATAGGAATCACCTGCATCTGTGCAGTGGCAGCAAGGTAACAATGGTGAGAATGGATGAATTCAGGATGTGACACATGTCGCGTTAAGAATAACCTTAAAAGCAGTCCAGGTGGAGCTTGATTCAAAATTTACCAGCTTTTCTGGAGTATCTAGTACTTTTTTAGTAACTCTTCTAGGTGCTGGTGACATAGCAGTGAACAAAAGAGACAAAATCCTCGTCTTCGTGGAACTTATTTTCTAGGAGAGTGAGACACTAAATAAGGAGAATTAATAAGTACAGTATATTTTAGAAGATGAAATATTACAGAAAAATAAAACATGCTGAAGGGGAAGAGTGCTGGAATTGTTGGCTGCAATTTTAAAGAGTGTGGTCAGGGTAAGTCTCACTGAGTTAATATTTAGCAAAGATTTAAAATAGGTGAGGGAGCAAGTCATATGTCCATTTCAACAAAAAAACATTACAGGAAGAGGAAATAGCAAGTACAAAGGCTCTGAGATTGGAACATGCCTAGTAAGTTCAAGGAGCAAGGAGGTTAAAGTTGCTGTAGTTGATGGAGATAACAAATAGTAGAAGAAGAATTCATAAAGTTAAAGTCTAAACCACTTAAAGGACTTTGGATTTTATTCTGAGAGGATGTCATTAGATGGTTTTATGCAGAAGAAACATGAACTGACTTAAGTATTAAAAGGATTACTCTGACTTTTTTAAAATAGACTGTCGGAGAGCAAGAACTGTTTTATATTTTAGATTCCACATATAAGTGAAAACATACAGTATTTGTCTTTCTCTGTCTGACTTCACTAAGCATAATACCATCCAGGTCCACCCATGTTGTCACAATGGCAAAATTTCATTCTCTTTATGGCTGAGTAATATTCCATTGTGTGTGTGTGTGTGTGTGTGTGTGTGTGTGTGTCTCCTTTATACATTCGTCTATTGATGGACACTTAGGTTGCTTCCATATCTCAGCTATTGTACATAGTGCTTGTATGAGCATTGGGGTGCATGTATCTTTTTGAATTAGAGATTTCTCCAGGTATATGCCCAGGAGTGGGATTGCTGGATTATATGGCAGTTCTATTTTTACTTTTTTTGAGGAATCTCCATACTGTTTTCCAAAGTGGCTATACCAGTTTACATTCCCACCAACAGTGTACTAGGGTTCCCTTTTCTCCACATCCTTGCCAACATTTATTATTTGCTGTCTTTCTGATGACAGACATTCTGACAGGTGTGAGGTGATATCTCATTGTGGTTTTGATCTGCATTTCTCTTATGATTAGTGATGTTGAGCATCTTTCATGTGCCTATTGGCCATCTGTATATCTTCTTTGCAAAAATGTCTATTCAGATCTTCGGCCAATTTTTAATCAGGTTGTTTTTTTTTTATATTGAGTTGGATGAACTCTTTTATATTTTTTGGCTGTTAACCCCTTATCAGGCATATCATTTACAAATATCTTCTCTCATTCAGTAGTTTGCCTTTTTGTTTTATTGATGGCTTCCTTAGCTACACAAAAGCTTTTAAGTTTAATTAGATCTCATTTGTTTATTTTTGCTCTTGTTTCCTTTGGTGGAGGAGATAGGTCCAAAAAAATATTGCTAAATTTATGTCAAAGAGTGTACTTCGTGCACTTTATGTTTTATTTTAGGGATTTTATGATTTCTAGTCTTACATTTAGGTCTTTTTTTCTTTACATCTTTATTGGAGTATAATTGATTTGCAATGATGTGTTAGTTTCTGCTTTATAACAAAGTGAATCAGTTATACGTATACATATGTTCCCATATCTCTTCCTTCTTGAGTCTCCCTCCCTCCCACCCTCCCTATCCCACCCCTCTAGGTGGTCACAAAGCACCGAGCTGATCTCTCTGTGCTATGCGGCTGCTTCCCACTAGCTATCTGTTTTACGTTTGGTAGTGTATATATGTCCATGCCACTCTCTCACTTTGTCACAGCTTAAATCTATTTCGAGCTTATTTTTGTACGTGGTGTGGAAAATGTTCTAATTTCATTCTTTTACATGTAGCTATCCAGTTTTCCCAGCACCACATATTGAAGAGACTATCTTCTCCATTGTATATTTTTGCTTCCTTTGTCAAAGATTAATTGAACATATTATGTGGGTTCATGTCTGGGCTCTCTATTCTGTTCCATTGATCTATGTATCTGTTTTTGTGCCAGTACCATACTGTTTTGATTACTATAGTTTTGTAGTATAGTCTGAAGTCAGGGAGCATGATCCCTCCAGCCTTCTTCTTTTTTCTCAAGATTGCTTTGCCTATTTGGGATCTTTTGTGGCTCCATACAAATTTTAGGATTATTAGTTTTAGTTCTATGAAAATTTTCATGGTATTTTGATAGGGGTTGCATTAAATCTGTAGATTGCTTTTGATAGTATGGACATTTTAACTATATTAATTCTTCCAATTCATGAACATGGGATATATTTCCATTTATTTTATCACCTTCAGCTTCCTTCATCAATATCTTATAGTTTTCAGAGTATAGCTCTTTTACCCCCTTGATTAAATTTATTACTAGGTAATTCATTTTTTTTATGTTACCGTAAATGGGATTGTTCTCTTTCTGATAGTTTGGTATTAGTGTATAGAAATTCAACAGATTTCTGTATAGTAATCTTGCATCTTGCAACTTCACTGAATTAATTTATTAGTTCTAATATTTTTTGGTGGAGATTTTATGGGTTTCTATATATAGTATATCATATGCAAATAGTGATAGTATTACTTCTTCCCTTCCAATTTGGATACTTTTTATGTATTATTCTTGTCTAATTGCTGTGGCTAGTACTTCCAATACTATGCAGAATAGATATGATGAAAGTGGTCATCATTGTCTTATTCTTCATCTTAGAGGAAAGCTTTCAGCTTTTTAACATTGAGTATGATGTTAACTGTTGGTTTGTCATTTATGGCTTTTATTATGTGGAGGTACATTTCCTCTATACTCACTTTGTTGAGAGTTTCTATCATAAATTGATGTTGCATGTTGTCAAAAGCTTTTTCTGCATCTATTGAGATGATCGTGTGATTTTTACACTTCATTTTGTTAATATGTGTCACACATTGATTTGCAGATATTGATCTTGCATTCCTGCATCCCTAGAATAAATCCCACTTGATCACAGTGTATGATCCTTTTTATATATTGTTGAATTCAGTTTGCTAATATTTTGTTGAAGATATTTTGCATATATATTCATCAGGTATATTAGCCTGTAATTTTGGGTTTTTGTAGTGTCTTTCTCTGGTTTCCATATCAGGGTAATGGTGTGCCCATAGAATGAATTTGGGAGTGTTCCCTTCTGTTAATTTTTTGGAATAGTTTGAGAAGGATAGGTATTACCTCTTCTTTATATGTTTGGTAGAATCCCCCTGTGAAGCTATCTCATCCTGGACTTTTGTTTGTTGGGAATTTTTTGATTAATGATTCAATTTCAGTGCTAGTCATCAGTCTGTTCAGATTATCTATTTCTTCCTGATTCAGTTTTGGAAAATTGTATGTTTCTATGAATTTATCTATTTCTTCTAGATTGTCCAATTTGTTTGCTTATAATTGTTCATAGTATTTTCTTATGATATTAGTATTTCTGTGATATCAATTGTAACTTCTCCCCTTTCATTTCTTATTTTGTTTATTTGGGTCCTTTCTCTTTTTTTCTAATGAACCTGGCTAAAGGCTAATCAATTTTGTTTATCTTTTTAAAAAACCAGCTCTTGGTTTCAATGATCTTTCTATTTGGTCAGAGGTCTCTATTTTATTTCCGCTCTGATCTTCATTGTTTCCTTCCTTCTAACTTTGAATTTTGTTTGTTCTTCTTTTTCTAATTTTGTTAGATGGTAGTTTAGGTTGTTTATTTGAGGGTTTTTTTTGTTTCTTGTGGTATGACTTTATCACTATAAACTTCCCTCTTAGAACTGCTTTTGCTGAGTCAGATAGAATTTGGAAAGTTGTGTTTTTATTTTTGTCTCGAAGTATTTTCTGATTTCCTTTGATTTCTTCATTGACCTATTGGTTGTTTAGTAGTATGTTGTTTAGTATTTACATTTTCATGTTTTTCCCATTTTTCTTCCTGTAACTGATTTCTATTTTCATATCCTTGTAGTCAGAAAAGATGCTTGGTATAATTTCTGTCCTCTTAAATTTGTTGAGACTTGTTTTGTGGCCTAGCATGTGATTTATCTTGGAGGACATTCCATGTGCATGTGAAAAGAATGTGTATTCTGCTGTTTTTGGATGGAATGCCCTGTAGATATCTTTTAAGTCCAACTGCTATAATGTGTGTGTCATTTAAGGCCACTGTTTCCCTACTGATTTTCTGTCTGGATGATCTGTTCATTGATGTAAGTGGAGTGTTAAAGTCCTCTACTATTATTGTATTCTTGTCAGTTTCTCTTTTTATGTCTATTAATATTTGCCTTATATATGTAAGTTCTACTATATTAGGTGCATATACGTTTACTAAAGTTATATCCTCTTGTACTGATCCCTTTATCACTATATAATGCTCTTTTTTGTCTTTTATTATAGGCTTCTTTGTTTTAAATTCTACTTTGTCTCATATGAGTATTGCTACCCCAGATTTCTTTTCAATTCCATTTGCATGGAATATCTGCTTCCATCCCTTCACTTTCAGTCTGTCTGTGACCTTAGCTCTGAAGTGAGTCTCTTGTAAACAGAATATAGATGGTTTGTTTTTTTATCCATTCAGCCACCCTGTGTCTTTTGATGGGAGCATTTCATCCATTGACACTTAAAGTGATTATTGACAAGTACTTACTGCCATTGTGTTATTTGTTTTCTGGTTGTTTTTGTAGTTTTTTTTCTGTTCTTTTCTTCTTTTAGTCTCTTCCCTTGTGGTTTGATGATTTTGTTTAGTGTTATGTTTTTGTTTCTTTCTCTCTAGTTTCTGTTTATCTACTGTTGGGTTTTGATTTGTGGTTACCATGGAGTTCATATGTGCTGACCTATAACCATATCTACCTGTTTTAAACTGATAGTCATTTAAGTTCAAACACATTCTAAGAGCTCTATATTTTTTACTCTCCCCTCCATGTTTTGTGTTTTTGATGTCATATTTTACATCTTACTATCTATTAACTATTTATTGTAGTTATATTTCATTTTACAATTTTGTCTTTTAATCTTTGTACTAGCTTATTTAAGTGGCTGATCCACAGCCTTTACTATACATTTGCCTTTACCAGTATAATTTTTCCCTTCCTATAACTCATTTTTCTTGTTGTAGCCTTATCTTTTTCACTTAAAGCAGACCCTTTAACACTTCTTATAAGTTCAGTTTAGTATTGATGGACTCTTAGGTTTTTGCTTGTCTGAGAAGCTCTTTATCTCACCTTCAATTCTGAATGATAACCTTGCTAGGCAGAGTATCCTAGGTTGTAAGCTTTTCCCTTTCAGCACTTTAAATATATTATGGCACTGTCCTCTGGCCTGCAAAGTTTCTGCTAAAAAATCAGCTGATAGACTTGTGGGGGTTCCCTTGTATGTGACTCTTGTTTGTTTTTCTCTTGCTGCCTTCAGAATTGTCATTTTATCTTTAACTTTTGCCATCTTAATTATATGTCTTGTTGTGGGTCTCTTGGGTTCATCTTGTTTAGAACTCTGTATTTGCTGTACCTGGACATATATGTTTCCTTCTTCAGGTTCAGGAAATTTTCAGCCATAATTCCATCAAATAATTTTTCTACCCCTTTCTCTCTCTCTTCTCCCTCCAGGACCCCTATAATATGAATGTTAATACGTTTTATGGGGCTTCCCTTGTGGTGCAGTGGTTAAGAATCCACCTGCCAATGGAGGGGACACGGGTTTGAGCCCTGGTCTGGGAAGACCCCACATGCCGTGGAGCAACTAAGCCCATGCACTATAACTACTGAGCCTGTGCTCTAGAGCCCACGAGCTACAACTACTGAAGACTTCATGCCTAGAGCCCATGCCCCACAACAAGACAAGCCACCACAATGAGAAGTCTGTGCACTGCAATGAAGAGTAGCCCCCACTTGCCACAACTAGAGAAAGCCTACTCACAGCAACAAAGACCCAATGCAGCCAAAAATTAATTAATTAATTAATTAATTTTTAAAATATATGTTTGATGTTGTTCCAGAAGTCCCTTAAACTATTCTCATTTTTAAAATTTGTTTTCCTTTTTACTGTTCTAATTGGGTGACTTCCATTATTCTATTTTGCAGATCACTTATGCACTCTTCTGTATCACCTAATCCACTGTTAATTCCCTCTAAAGTATTTTTCATTTCAGTTATTGTATTCTTCATCTCTGACTGTTTCTTTTTTATATTTTCTGGTTATTTGTTAAAATTCTCACTATGTTCATCTAGTCTTTTCCTCACTTCAGTTAGCATTCTTATTACTATTGTTTTGAACTCTATGAGGTAATTATCTCTGTTTCATTAGGGGTTTTTTTCAGTGATTTTTCCCCCTTGTTCTTTAATTTGAAACATGTCCCTGTGTCTTTTCATTTTGTTTAACTTTCTCTGTCTCTGTGAAATTAGGTGAAACATTTACCCATCCCAGTCTTCAAGGTGTGCCCTTGTGTGGGAGTATCTCTATGCAATCTGCTTGTGCACAGTGGCTTTGGTGGAAGAGCTGGACCTGAAATGAGCATGGGATGCATCTTTCCCTGGGGTGTGCTGGCACCCACCACCTTAGTGGGAGGTAGGGCTGGAGTCAGAGGGACTAGAGCCAAAGCCAGGTGCAAGTCAGGACTTTTCCTAAGCTTAGTGGCCGTCATCCCCTTATCATGGGTGGGGTTGGGCGCTGAGGAGCTGGAGCAGGAGCCCTCAGCGAACTGGGTTTCTCCTTGGTATAAAGGCAGTCTCCATCTTGGTCTGGGACATGGCTGGGGTTTGAGGGCTTGGTGCTGCACTTCTGTGCTGGTTTCACTTTTCCCCTGGTATGCATACCTTAGTTAGAGGCTGAGTCCTGGCCAGAGGGGTGGGTACTACACCACTGAGCAGCCCCCACCCTCTCCCAATTGTGTAGAGGAATGCATGCTCCTGCAGTGGCTGTCTCTGCCCTGGAGCTAGCTTCACTTTCTCTGGAGTGTGTACAGGGACATGAAAGCTGGTAATCGCTGCCCAGATCTGGTCAGAGGCAGGGTCAGGTCTAAGCTGCCTCTATTCCCTTCAAGTGTGTGCATTCTCATTGGCAATGGTAGGCTCCGTCTCAGTGGGGAGCAACACCGGAGCAAGAGGGGCTGGAGTAGGAGCCTGGTGTGGGCTGGGGGTGTGCTGCAGCAGTCCTGGCAAACTGGCCAGAGCTCTAGGCAGTTTTCAATCTGCTGCCTCTGAGCTGTGACTGTGAGTGTGCAAGTCTATGCACATGCTCTTCAAGAAGAGTCTTTGCTTCTTACAGCCATTTACTAAAAGTCTCACTGTTTTTCAAACAGCTAAGGGGGCTTGTGTTCCCAGTGTCAGACACCAGGGCTGAGGTGCATCATATGTGGCTCAGACTTCATATTAATTGACCTAGCAACAGCATTTGACACAGTTGATTACACCTTCTCTTTGATAAACCTTTTTCCCTTGATTTCCAAGAAATGGCATTCTTATGTTTTTTTCTCCAACCTCATTGACAGCTTCTTCTCACTGCCCTTTCTAGTTTCTCCTATTCTAGCTAACCCCTTAACACTGGCATTCCCCAGGGTTCAGTCCTTAATTCCCTTCTCTGTCTATGCTCATTCCCTTGTTTATATCCAGTCTTGAGGCCTGGTGGTACGAAGTAAACAAGACATTCTCATCCATTACAGAAATTTATAATTCTGCCCAAATCCAAAATCATTACTATAAAATTATATAAATATTATAATGAAGTATATAAAAATACAGAAGTGTGAAAAACAGTACCTTTAAACAAACCTGTAATTTGTTTGAATAGTTTCACGGGTTGCCATGGAAGTAAAACACCTTAGGTTCAGGACCCGATTGGGTGCCGCTGAACCCACTGATAAAGAGACTAACTAGGTGGGAAGCTTTCCCTGCTGGATGTGGGGCATACATAGTGAGATCAGGAGAACTCACAGCTAACCATTTGGGGCTACGTGAGTCTCAAAAATGTCAAGGCAGCACGTGGAATTTCAATCCTTACAATACAGAGGTAAAAAAGCTAGACATAAAAGCATCTATCTATGGACTATTAAGTACATTTACATTTAAGAACAGATTAAACTAGCCTATAGTAATAGAAATGGAAAGAGTAAATGATGTGGAGACATTGCAAAGGGACATGTGGAAACTTTCTGGATTGATGCAAATATTTTATATCTCCATTTGAGGATGGATTTTGAGGGTGTATACATTTGTGAAAACTCATTGAACGGTACACTTTCAATATAATTATTTCAATACATGGGAATTATATTAAAGATGAGTGTGTATGCACATGTGTGAGAGAGAGGGGGCAGAGAGAGAGAGAGAACAGAGAATGGGATGAGAGAAATTGTATACGTCAAGTATTAGTAAAAATTTTTGTTTTACTGTGCCAGATAACAGGGAAGTGATATCAGGGAACTTTTCTTTTATGATGGAAGAAGTAATAGGAAATTTGTATATTTATTGGAATGATCCACTAGAGAGAAAAAAATAAGAATTTATAGGAGAGTGAAGGAAGAATCTCTGGGGCTTAAGCAAAAGTGGTTAAAAGAATATGCAATCTAGTGCAAAAAAGATTGATTTTAGAGAAAAGTAAGGAAAGATCATCTTTGTACAAGCAGGAAGTTAGCGCATATGGGTGCAGATGCCGCTAAGTGGTTAGAAGTAGTGATGAGAGTATGTGGAAATTCCCCTTTGTTTCAATTTATCTCCAAAGTAGGAAGCAAAGAAATAAGCTGAGAGAGAAGATGGGGGAGATGGTATCAGAGGTTTGAAGAGAGAGAAGAAGCTGTGAAATAGTCACCTTTGTGGATGGGAGATTTAATGGATTTAAAACAAATAACAAAGTATCTGGCAGCATTAAAAACATACTTTAGGTATGTGGTCATTAATTTATTGTGCAATTTTTTCTCCAGTCATAGTCGGCTTTTCAGGTGCAGGTATGAAAGAAAGGTGGATTTAATCAAGGTTCTAGTTTCCCAAGTAAGTGTGCCAAAATGAAAGAAGAGCAAGGGAGTCAAGGGCATATGCAAGAAAATAATTATCATGATTGAGCATGAATTTGAGCTGGATAAAATACCTAGATATAGAGAGTATTATTATAATAGATTTCCTTAGAAAATGGCTTCATAAGGAAGGATCTATAGTTTAGGAAAATGTGTAATTATAGAAGAATCACATGATCCTTTTTTTTTTAAAAAAAGAAATGTATAAAATAAAAATTTAAATACCCAACATCCACATCTCCACCCCCCACTACTAAGGGTCAACTACTATTAAATGTTTTGTATGTATGCCTGAACATCAAAAATGTAGTTGATTTTCAAAGCCTTTTGCTATAAATGCAGCATTGTTGGGGAGTAAAAGGGCTACATTCCCATAAAGAGGAAGATTCACGGCTGAATGAATGAATGAATAAATAAACAAATAAATAAATCCAAGCTCCCACAGAATTAGCAAATTCTGGGAGCATAATTTAGGATAAGCAATAGGAAAAGATGTTCCTCTCATAGTTAAAGTCACTTTTATTAAAAGCAGAGATTTTTCTCAAGTAGTCCTGCTCTAGCACCAGAGAAAGAGACATTTGAACCCTGTCTTTAGCAAAACTTGTTGCTGCCAGATGGAAAAGGTAAAGTACTTAATGGGGAGAGTTTAAAGGTCCTCAGTGTTTTCAAAGTAAACATTAGTTAAATAATATTGACAAAGTGCTTTAGAACTCTGAGGCAGGCCAATGGGAATATTATGAACCATAGGGACTATTCAGGTCAAAAATTTAACTATATGCATGTTGGTGATGAAGACTTAATTACAGAAGACAATCGGGAAATGAGCACAGATAGAGGAAGTATTGATCGACATTGCCGAAAAAGAAATTATGTGGCAGAGGGGACAAGACAGAATGCTTCAGCTGAAACTCCCAGGAACATATCAGGGGAAGAACCTCCCCCATAACATCGCACAAACACCTAATTTATTTTAATTAATACAATGTAAAGCTTGTTGTCTCTGATCAGTTACATCACAACGTTATATTCAAAAGACTCCAGTCCTATATCCAAAAATCATTGAAAATCAATTTGAAATAGTCACCTCTTCCTAAGAATTAGCTCAGTTTACCTTTACCTTTCAAAGGTAAACTGAGCAAATCTTTTAAGGGTCCTTCAGTCCTGCAGCTCTATCCATTATTCCAATCAGCACAATAAAATCCCATGTCTGGGAGCTGCCCAGGCAACAGGGGATTCCTCCTTATAACATGGCAATGAAGGACAAAAGGGTAGGAATATTTAATTTAAGAAAATTTAGTCAGTTACATGATAGTAAAAGCTAACATTTATTGGACACATCACACAATAACTCTATGATGTAGGTGCCATTTTAATCATCTCCTTTCTACAAATACTAAAGAAACTGAGGCCCAGAGAGCTTAAATAAGTTGTGGGACCAGAATTTAAACCCATGCTCTAATGCTAGTACCCATGTACATCATTGGTTTATCATATTGAAATTCTTTAAATTTTTTAAAGTTAAAAAAATAGAAAATAACTCAGGCAAACTTAAAAAGTGAATTTGCTATAATGATATTAAGAGCTCAGAGAACCAACAGGAAACTGGACAACTGGACTAGGAATAATCAAAAGTGGTGATGTAGCATGATTGGTCTGATGAAGATACTGACACATGGATTGCTTAGACCTCAGACATTTTCATTCTTGTGTCCCTATTATTAAGATCCAAAATCTAGCCACAGAGCATTAGATTATTCTAACTTAGGTCAAGATATGCCTGCCCCTTCATTAGAGGAGAGAAGTGCCATTGATTTAAGTAGATTTAATATAAAAGGCAAGGGTACTTCTTTAAAAGGAAACTGGAGTACAATAAGAACTGGGAAAGTTGATGCTGGGTTGCTAAAAAGCAATACATGTCTATCAGAATCCATGCTTAGGGCTACCCAATATCTACATCTCCTTCTCAAATACTTTCTTCCAAAAATGTTCTTACCTAAAAAGATACAATTATCTTATATATAATCCAAAATAAATTCTGTCACTTTCCAACATTTCTTCAGTCACTTCACTGACCTCCAATTCCAGGATCTATGGGTAATGCTCATACTTCCTCTAGACTTATTGTGATTATACTTCAATATTCCTCAACTTGTGGACTAAATTTTGCCATCATAAACACAGTTTATGTACAGTTTTGGAAGAAAGGGACTATATTAATTAAAATATATAGGTATAAATCCATGACCAGGAAGAAAGAACCTACTTGTTAAGACCTATTTGCAAAACCCATATTTCTTTAGCTGGTATTGAGATCATATTTAGCATTTATGACTTCCTTACTCCACTCTCTATTTAATATACCCTTTTCTTTTTGCCAGCACCTTAGCAGTTGGGCTTCATTGTTCAGTGGTATACTCAAACTTTAATTCTTGCCTGATCTGAGCCTTCAGATGTACTGCCAGAGAAGAGTCGCATTAATTTACATTCTGGTGCCAGCTTGTCAATCTAAATAACAAGTTTAGATTGTTTTCCTAGCATTATATTCATTTCATGCTATTCAGGCATTAAGTGATTTGCCAAAGTTCCCGTACCCAGTAAGTGATAGAACCAAGGTTTAAATTCAGGTTCCTCTGATTCCAAAACTCACACTGTGGTGCTAGTCTGGCTCCTTGAATGAATAAGAAAAGACTGAGATAAGAGGCAGGAAATAAGTGGAACAACATCAGGAGTCATAGGCCCACAATCAGCAAAGAACAGGCCTGTTAGATGGGCAGTAGAGAGATGGAAAGTAGATAAGACAATTGCCACAACAGGATAGGGGAAGGGAGGTGCAGACTGAGACAAACCCTTGCAAAATCGTACCTTGCAAAGTTAATAATTTGCAAGGAAATAAAACAAATAGGTGATGGGGGGAGCAAAAATCAACTTAGACCTTGTGAGGGTGTTTCATCTCAGGTTCTGGGAAGTGTGGTATATCAAACAGAAAGAGTAACCCTTGTTTCTCCAACCCACAGAAAGGGACCATTATATCTGAACTGTTGTACTTTCCTTCTTCCTTGCTTTATTGTTCTCCATGATACTCATAACTATGCAAGACCTAGTATATTTTACTTATTTAGTTTACTGTCAGTCTTTCCACACTTGGATTGTAATCTCCATGAATATTTTTGTTTTGTTTTGTTGGAACAGATCCTGGCACATGATAGGCCCTCCATTTATGTCTGTTGAATGAATGAATGAATGCATCAAGAAGGTTTATGGGTCCCCCTCTGCTTCTGGGCCTTTAATTCCAAGTTCCAAGTTTCCAACTAACTTCTTGGAAATGTTGAAAAATGATGAAGCTTTCTGACTGCTTTTGCTAATTGCTTTCTATTTACCTGTGGGTGGCCTCCTGCTGTAGCAGGAAGTAACTGTACAAATACCAGTACTGCTGGCAATGCCCTTATTTCTACTATTTTTCCAAGAGACAAGTAATGTCCTAGCCAAGAGCAAAGGCTCCAGAGTGAGATGGCAGTAAGAATCCTGTCTCAACACTAAAAAAGCCATTTAAGTTTGGGAAAATTCCTTAAGCCCCTGAGCCTTTATTCCCTCATCTACAGTGTTTCCTTAGCTATGTATATCTGTATGCATCCTCCTTCTCACATCTAGAATATACTGACTCCCTCTCCAAAGAAGATAAGCCAATGTTCTAACCAGTTACTACATTCAGTTCAAAATCCAGGATCTCTTGGTGATGTGCAGTCCTCTCCATCAGGTCCACATGTAGATCCTTTTGAACTAAAAGTTAAATTATAAGTCTCTCCCACGTCTCCAATAGACAATGGTGGAATATGGACAGAGTAAGCTGAATAAAAACTTCCATTATAAAAACGGAAGAATGAAAGATATACTGTGATAATTTGTTCATAGCAATGATGGAATCTTACTGATCAGGTCTGAAGACACTCTGCCCTTGTAGTGAGGGAGGTTCCCTGATTAGATAGTGAATCTTCTCTCTGTGAGAAACTCCCTTGTCCATTGCTACCCATAGTAATATCTCAAGTGAGTTTGGGGGATATTTCCTTCCTTGGTGGATACACAATTTTCCACACCTCTCTTCCTGATGGTACAGGTTTGGGGACCAGGCTATACAGTCATAAACTCTTCTACAACAAGTTTGTGGTTTCTCTGTCAATGCAATTGCCTCAAAACTCAATAAGCTTTCAGTCTATTTGCATTCGTTCAGTCCCATATGACAGCAATCATATCCAACTTTTTTGCTAGACACGATTAAGTCTACCTTATTTCTTTGCTTCCTCACTCTCTGTCAACCTCTTTTCTTAATTGAGGCCATCTAAATCTGTTGGGTTGGGTGAGAAGGAAACAGCTATAATCTGATCTTTGCTGAAAGACTGAGTGTATCAGTTTAAATGAAGTCTTAATAAGCCTTTCAAAGACCTTTATCTACTTGAGTTAATTAGAACCTTTTCTATTTGAAGTTAATTTTTGTATATGGTGTGATATAATGGTCCAACTTCATTCTTTTTCATGTTGATATCCAGCTGTCACAACATCATGTGTCAAACAGACTATAATTTCTCATTGAATGGTCTTGGGACCCTTGCCCAAAATCAACTCACCATAGATGTATGGGTTTATTTGTAGAATTAAATTCTATTCCATTGATCCACATGTTTATCAATACCAGTACCACACTGCTTTGATTACTATAGGTTGGCATAGGTTTATAAATCAGGAAGTGTAATTTCTACATCTTTGTTCTTTTTCAAGATTTTTTGGCTACTCAGGGTCCCTTGTACTTCCTTATGAATTTTAGGATCGGCTTTTCCATTTCTGCAAGAAAAGGTGGTTGGAATTTTGACTAGGATTACATTTAATCTGTGGATCCATATTGGGTAATGCCAGTTTAACAATATTAAGTCTTCTAATCCATGAACCCCGGATGACTTTCCATTAATTTATGTATTCTTTAATTTCTTTCAACAATATTGTATAGTTTCAATTTGCAAGTCTTGCATTTCCTTAGTTAAATTTATTCCTAAATATTTAAATCTTTATGATGCTATTGTAAATGAATTGTTTTCTTAATTTCCTTTAAGACTATTTATTGCCAGTATATAGATATAGACCTGATTTTTGTATGTTGCTTTATATCCTACAATATGGCTGAACTTCTTTATTAGTTTCAGTAGTATCCTATGGATTCTTAAGGGTTTTCATCAACAAATAGAAATCATTTTTCCTCCTTTCCAATCTGTAGGATATTTATTTATTTTTCTGGCTTAATTGCTTTGGATATAAATGCCAGTAAAATATTGAATATAAGTGGTGATGTTGGGCATCCTTGTCTTTTTCCTGATTTGGGGAGAAATGCTGCCAGTTTCTCACTATTGAGTATGGTATTGGCTTTGGGTTCTTAACAAATGTCCTTTATTATGTTGAGGAAGTTCCCTTTTATTCCTACCTGGTTGATTGTTTATATCATGAAGGTGTGTTTAATTTTTCAAACACTTTCTCTTCAATTATTGAAATGTTATTGTGCTTTTTTATTCATTCTGTTAATATACTGTATTATATTGATTGAGTTTTGTATGTTGAACCACCATTGCTTTCCTGGGATAAATCTCCCATGGGCATGGTGTATAATACTTTTTATATGTTGCCAGGTTCAGCCTACTAGTATTTTGTTGAGGATATTTGCATCTATATCTATAAATGATACTGGTATTTGTTGTTTTGTGTGTGTGTGTGTGAAGTCTTTGTCTGGCCTTGGTATCAAGGTAATACTGGCCTAATAGAATAAGTTGGGAAGTGTTCTTTCTTCTTCTATATTTTTGCAAGAGTTTGAGAATAATTCATTTTAATTCTTTTATAAAAATTTGGTAGAATTTGACAGTGAAGCCACCTGGGCCTGAGCATTTTGGAATTTTCTGTATATATCTATTAGTCCATCTGCTATAGTATTTCATTTAAGGCTGAAGTTATTTTGTTGACTTTCTGTCTGGATGATCTATCCATTGATGTAAGTGGCATGTTAAAGTCTGTTACTATTATTGTGTTGCTGTCAATATCTCCCTTTAGGTCTGCTAATAACTGCCATATATTTGGTGCTCCTATGTTAGGTGTGTATATATTAATAACTTTCCAGAGTTTGGTAAAATTGATTCTGACAGGTTTTGCTAGTTTACTATTTTTGTGGAAGAATGGGCTTTTAAGGTTTTCTATTCTACCATTTTCTCTCTAACTGAAGAGACTTAATGAGACTTTTTAAAAAATTTTATTGGAGTATAGCTGATTTAAAATGTTGTGTTAGTTTCAGGTGTACAGCAAAGTAAATAAGTTACACATATACATATATCCACTCTTTTTTTTTTTTTTTTGCGCTACGCGGGCCTCTCACTGTTGTGGCCTCTCCCATTGTGGAGCGCAGGCTCCAGACGCGCAGGCTCAGTGGCCATGGCTCACAGGCCCAGCCGCTCTGCGGCATGTGGGATCCTCCCAGACTGGGGCATGAACCCATGTCCCCTGCATCGCGGACGCTCAACCACTGCGTCACCAAAGAAGCCCCATATCCACTCTTTTTTAGATTCTTTTCCCATATAGGTCATTACAGAGTGTTGAGAAGAGTTCCCTGTGCTATACAGTAGGTCCTTACTAGTTATCTATTTTATATATAGTAATGTGTATATGTCAATCCCAATCTCCCAATTTATCCTTCCCCCCTCCCCCTAGTAATCATAAGTTTGTTTTCTACATCTGCGACTATTTCTGTTTTGTAAATGAGTTCATTTGTACCATTTTTTTTAGATTCCACTTATAAATGATGTCATATGATATTTGTCTTTGTCTGACTTACTTCACTCAGTATGATGATCTCTAGGCCCAAGGATGTTGCTGCAAATGGCATTATTTCATTCTTTTTTATGGCTGAGTAATATTCCATTGTATATATGTACCACATATTCTTTATCTATTCCTCTGTTGATGGACATTTAGGTTGCTTCCATGTCCTGGCTATTGTAAATAGTAACAAGCCTTTTCTCTTGAAGACTTTTTCAGCCCGAAGTCTTTCTATTTAGAGTCCAGAAGTATACTGTTGGCATTTTAAATGCTGCAGGACCACTCCTATGGACTGAATATGTCCCTCCAAATTTTATGTGCTGAAACCCTAATCCACAATGTGACAGTATATGGAGATAGAGCTTTTAGACTGTAATTAAGCTAAAAATGAAGCCATAAGGGTGGGGTCCTAATCTGATAACACTGGGGGCCTTACAAGAAGAAGGAGAGAGAGAGATGTCTCTACACACACACACACACACACACACACACACACACACACACACTGAGAAAGTCTATGTCAGGATAGACTGAGAAGGTGGTTATCTATAAGGCAGGAGGCTAATACTTGTTAGAAATAATTCCTACTGCACCTTGATCTGGGACTCCTAGCCTCTTAACCTATGATAAGATACATTTCTGTCATGTAAGCCACCCAATTGATGACATTTTGTTATGGCAGCCCAAGCAGACTAAGACATGTTTTGTTAGTGAGAAATAGGGTGCTGCTATAGCAAATACCTAAAAATGTGGAAGTGGCTTTGGAACTGGGTAACGGGTAGATGCTGGAAGAGTTTTACAGTGAAATCTAGAAATATGGACATTAAGATGACTTTAGTGAGGCCTCAGCTGGAAATGAGCAACACATATAATGTATATGAGATTCATTGTTTGATTTTATGGAATTGGGTCACATGATTGTGGAAGCTGGCAAGTCCAAAATCTGCAGGGCATGCTAGCAGAGCAGAGATCCAGGGAAGAGTTGATATTGTAGTCTTGTATCTAAAGACAGTCCAGAGATGAAATTTTTCTTTCTGTTCCTACAATTCTGGGCTCCTTAGGGTGGCAGGTCATGATCTCCAAAAGACAAACACTTCTCCCATGAAAACCAGCAAGAGTCCCATTGTACTATAAGCTATGGATGTTATGTTGACACTTCAGGATTCTTTTGTTCAGGGAATAGCAAACAACAAGAGGAGTCACCATCTGTTGTGGCCATCCTTATAGACACAGAATGGACCCCTGCTCAAAATTTGTTTCAGATGTCAAGACTGGTAAACACACACACACACACACACACACACACACACACGTTAAAGTCTTAGTACTTACATAGTAAGGATTTTTCAAAAGAGCCGGCTTCTTATGCTCGTCCAAAAATGACTTCAGAGATCAGGGAAATGAAACTGGCTTGGGGTTTTATGGTGCGTAGGGTATGGAGATTCTTTTGTGCATGCTTGTGTGATTTGAACCTCCCATCAGCACCAAAGGAGGGAACACCTTAGTTACTTATAAGCTTGCCCAGATGTGGTACACAGGGGAATAGGGAGGGGTGAGGCTTAGAAGATGTTAGCAGTCAAGCATTAAAAAATGGATTCAGACTATTACACCATCTAAGGCAAAGGCAATTGACCCTCTCTATCAGGAGGAGGAAGAAATGTTACACAGTGGGAGCAAGCTGAATATGCTTGGCACCAGAGCAATCCAAATGGTGCCTTTTGATACTCTTTTGACCAGTTTTGATGGGAAATAGACATATGTAGCAACCTTGGCCAGAGAAGTGTTCAAGACTTGTCAGGGATGAGGGTCTCAGTCATGTCACGAAGTGAGGTACAGAGGCCAGCTGAGAAGAATAGGAATCTAGAACAGATAGTGGAGGACTCTGGAGGATCTGCTTCTTGGACTTATATGAAGAAGTAGATTTAAGCAGCATAAGAAATAGATTGTGTTGGACATGGAGATGTACCATACATATTCCTCTTCAGGGAAAGGACTTGTTTTTCCAGATTCTAGGTGTCCTGTCAGTAGAAAGTCTTCAGCTTTAGACCTTTATAGGATAGCCTCAGCTGTAGAGAGATGTCTGGCCCATATCCAATGACTGATTGAGGTAGGTGTGTGAAGGCTCATCCATTTCATTGCATCAGTCGCAAAGAAACTCCCTGTAAACATCCTGTATGATGAACTCTGTCTGCTTCCTGGAGAATATAACCAGCAACATCCTCACTAGTGCTACCAATTTCTGTATGACTTGGAATAAGGCTAGTGTTATAGACTGAATGTATTTGCTCCCCCCATTCATACATTGAAGCCCTACCCCTCCCCCAGTGTGGCTATATATGGACTAAGGAAGTAATTAAGGTTAAATGACGTGACCAAAGTGGGGCTGTGATCTGATAAGATTAGTATCCTTATAAGAAGAGATACCTGAGAGCTTACTTGCTCTTTCCACACACATGTATGCATGGGAGGAAAAGCCATGAGAGGACATAGCACAAAGGCTTCAGCTAGGAAGAAAGATTTCAACAGAAATGGAATTTGCCATCACCTTGATCACAGACTTCTAGCCTCCAGAACAGTGACAAAATTAATTTCTTTTTTAAGCTAATCAGTTTGTAGCATTGTTATGGCAGCCTGATTAGTAAATAGACTCAGCAATAAGTCTAATTCTTAAAGAAGACAGAAAATTATTTCTGGTCACCTAATCATCTGGGATAAGAATTTTAGGTCAGCGACCACCTCTTTTCCATGTGGGTATTTAGATATCAGGTCTTTTCCATCCTGTTTTTCTGCAAAGGCAGAATTTTTAACCTGGAGTCCAAAGAAACTTCAAGGATGTCTCAGGGCAAAATTCTGAGAATCTATAAATTTGTTTATGAAAAAAATTCATATTTAATTTTGCCAGCCTCCAACCGAAATTTAGCATTTTGTTCATTTATAACTGTGGGCCACAAACCACAGTAGTGGCAACTGTACCTGTGATTTTTTCACAAACAAAGTTCACATAATTTCAAAACAATTATACTTCCTATTACATTGGAAAGAATGTATTTATTATACCAGTTATAAGATCTTATTAATTAATATGTTGTGATGGAAGCATACATATTACTATATCAGTCATTTCAATTGTATTATTTTTATAATTATATTTCAATGTTACTGATGGCCTTTGTAATCCTAAAATTTTTGGCATTTAAACTATTCTGAAAAGAGGCACATACATTACACCAGACTGCCAAAAAGCTCTTCATCTGCTTGGTGGTCAAACTAGATCATAAGTAAGTCCACAATCCAGTTCAAAGGAGATGGAAAAAGAGTGAAGGAGGTACCCAACTATTGTAATGCCCTGACCAGTAAATGTCACACCACACCTACACTCATATTCCATTAATGAGAACTTAGTCTCATGGTCACACTTAGTTGTAAGGGAGGCTAGGAAATGCAATATATCAGGGAAGCCTTGTGGCTATGATTCTATTATAATGGAGAAAGGAAAACAGAGCTGATGAAGTTCGCACAATGTATGCCACTACTCTTTTGTACCCTGTCCCCCAACAAGTTTTCTCACTTTTGTTCTAAGAGTTTACCCATAGATTTTTCTTGGTTTTTCTGTGTAGAGAGATTTGTTTCCTCCTTTACATTACATTTTTTATAATGTGTATTTCTTTTTCTTATCTTGCTGTATTCACTAGGACCTCCAGTATAATGTTTAATAGAAACAATGATAGAGAAAATACTTGTCTTTTTCCCAATTTAGTAAAAATTCTGCTGTGAACTTTTACTACTGAAATATTGGTATAGGTATTTTATGGTTAACATTTATGAAATTAAGGAAGTTATCTTCTAGTCCTAGTTTGCTAGAATAAGCTGAGATTTATATGGTGAATAGTGGTAGTTCTTCATGATCTGGCTACAGGAATGAATGATTGAATGAGATTTAGTCTCTGCTTGAAAGACAGTGTCTTGGTAATTCCTGACTTCCCCCTGGAGAAACTGATATTCCTCCAAGAACAACCTCTGATCCAATTCATTTGGGGAGGTTTAGGAAGGTGCCTGTATAACACCTACATACTTTTCTAAACATATCTATTTAGCCTCTGGATGTAGGGTCTGTGCCAGAGAACATAAATCTACAAACCAGGAGACCCACACTACAACCTTGGCTTTGACACTAGGCTCCTGGCTGATGTTGACCAACAAGAAAAACAATATTTACAAGGCTTTCTATCAGATGTCTGACTCTGTGATGAGAACATTACATATTCTGTAGCAAGGAATGTTCACAAAATCCTGCTGACACGAATATTATTAGTGTTCCCATTTTACAGATGAGGAAAACAAGGTGCAAGGTTTAAGTACCTTGTCCAAGATCACAAAACAGTATAAGTAGCAGAGCCAGGATTGTATTGTAACTTCAGTGAAACCAAACTGCATGTTAGTGATGACTTTTCTGTGCTATAAATCACCTTCCCTCCCTGGGCTTCCAGTTTATTATCCATAAAACCAAAATGCAAACTATACCAGGAGTCAGCAAACCTCCATGCAAATTGTCTAATAAAACACTAGAATGTTTGTGGGCTACATACTTTTCTAAAAATATCTATTTAGTTCAATCTGGAAGCACAATATCTGCAAAAGCACTGATGCATTTATTATTATTTCCCTGTCACTGAAGAGTTTCTCCTTAGGGCTAGAACTTCAGACAGTACATCATTAACAGTCATTGTACTATTTATGTGTACTGAATTCTAATATTGGAGATTTGAATACATATTGTCTGAGATGAAGTCTAGTTTGGTGGATGGGGGTAGAAGGGCATGAACAGACAAGGGAAAATTGCTGAAGGATCTGAGGATAGGGAGGTATCAAACTTCAGTGAAACTAACCAGGAGATTTATACTTGAGCAAGTGGGACTGAGGTACAACATTTGGAAAGGAGTCTGATTAGAATACAGAAAAGGAAGGGCCATGAGATATAATATGAATGAATCACTTTCCTTCTCCACTGCCAACTTATAGCTTATCAATAAGGAAACTTTTTAGGGGCAAGGTGGGCTTGTACAGTGAAGTTCATCTCTGTCTCTATTGCTTTTTTGTCCCATGCTTGTTAGGTCACAAAAGCGACATCCCTAGCAGTAGCTCTCAGTCTGTGATTCAGCCCTGTAGTGAAAACACCTTTTTACAACCCACCAATGGCAGTTCTGGCAAGAACACAAAGAACAATTTTGATGGGGTAGGAGGAAGGAGGTTGAAAAGTTCATACATAATCTACTGCATTTATGTTGCTTAATATTCATTGTACTTATTATGAAAATAATGGGTTAGGAAGACCTGACCTGCATTTCAACTATTCTCCAAGAGGGCAGAAGACAGAGCATTTGTCAGCCCAGTAAAATTCCTTGGAGCTAACTAACTGGGAGCTAATTAACTGGGGTTCTGACAAAGAGGAATGCATTGACATGGGGCCTTCTTGTGCTTTGGGTAATGAGTCACTCATTGACTATCTGAACATAAGAGTGGCCTCTTTCACACCCAATGCAGTTCGGCTAGGGTCCAGTCTCCACCCCTGTACAAAGGAAAGCACATCCAAGCCCACATCGATCACATCAGGCTATACTATTTATTTATTTCTCATTGCAATAAGCACATGCAATTAGCCAACAACCTCTTTCCCAACTACACTTCTGTTGGGTCCACAATTTTCCCTAGAAAGAGAATACTCCTGGTGTTTTTCTCCAATATCAACAACAAGAAGGATCTATCAAACTGGATGATAGGATGAAGAAGAGTTATTTCAGGCTGATTCAGAAATCTGACTTCAGGGACAGCTTCAGTTCCCTTTTCACCAATATGCAGCACAGCCTTGTGGGCAGCCTGTGGAGGGGGGGGAGAATAAATACTGCTGATCCCCTGAAGAAACAGGAAACATCTTTGGAACAGTTTAGAAGCAGGAAAGAAGAAGGAAGGATGGGGCCACCCCTTTACTGTATTGTGTTGATGGTGCTTGAATATGAAGGACACTTGTCTAAGTGTAGTTAATGACTCTCTGGTGATTTTAGAGCTAGATGTCAAGGAACCACCACTCTTTCCATGGCTTTCTGCCTCTAGAAGTCACTTATTAAGCTTTCCCCTGCCCCCACCACCTCCTCAAGAACTGTATCACATCAGAGTCAATTCTTATGATTAAGTTCTTCTATCAGAATCATTTAGGACATGAAGGTCAAGGATGGAAGTAACTGTTACAATGACTTGTTTGGGGGTAATGAGAATGGCCCTGGAGTAAACCTGGCTTAGGAAAAGTCATTCTGCCTCTACAGGCTTCAGAATTATCACTGATAAAATGAGAGAGTTGAATTAACTGACTCTCAATGGCTCTTACATCTAAAGGATATTAAAGGACTCTAATCTACCAACTTACGTTGGAAAGTTTAAGACCATTGTCCTTTGTGAGTCCAGAAAAATCAGCAGTGTCAGCAAAGGCATCCTGGATCCCCATCTTCGAAAGGATGGCTCCAAGGTCATATGTGGCAGAAATGGAAAACTTTGGAACAAACAAGTTAATCCACCTGTGGAGAAAGGGGAAGGGGACATATGGCTATCAGCACACCAAGCTCATGATTCCCTCCCTCTCTGTCTCCATGTTATTGTACTGGGCGCTGCTCCTCCCCTAGGTATGGACAACCACTACCATGCAGGCCAACACGTGGCACCAAAACCTCAGAAGTTATCCTGGAAGGAATTCTTTCTGGTTCAGCCCATTTGGGACTGCAACAATGGAAGTTGGAAGCTGTGACCCACTTATAATCTCTGGGGGTGTTCATGAAGGTTGGGAAGCCAGTGGCATGAATGTCAATGGGTAGTACCAGGGGGAATTTCATCGTTTTCCATCTAGCACTTCCAGCTCAGTATGAAATATCTATCAATATCCTACCCATCCCCCAAGCTCCACTTGGACTCTGGGAAGGCACAAATTTACTAGCTGGCTGACTTTGGATAGTTCATTTTATTTTTCTAGTCCTGATTTCTTCATTTGAAAAATGCCTGTAATACTATCTCCTTTGCAGGTTTGTTGATGTGCTTAGGTGAAATAAAGTATGTAAAGTGCCCAGCAAAGGGATTGGCAAAGAGTATGTCCTCACTATATTGTAGTGATCAACACACAGCTCCTAAGTGGTTCAGAGTGATTCTCCTGCCTCTGGGTTTCTGCTGAATTCGGTCTCTGTGCCATTATGCCCACCCTCCACTTCTCACATCATCTAAGATGTTTACCCCTTCCGCAGTAAGCGGTTCCACTTCTTCAGTGTTTTAGATGACATGGCCCCTTCCACCCACTCAATCTGGCCCTCCTTGGGAAGGACAAAGAGTGCCAGAGCATTCTTGCTGTAGTCCATTTGCAGCACTGTGCAGTTCAGCTCTGTATCCACCAGGTGATAGTATTGTTCAATCTGGTGCATCATGGGCACTTGCACTGTTGTGGTCTTGTCCACTAAGAAACTGGAACCCTCTTCTGTCTTGGATGGATCAAAAGGATTTGCCCACTGGGCTTAAAATACAAAGAGAAGAGAGTTGTTTGTTTAAAACCAGTATTTGTGCCAATATGAACTTCTCTATCAGTCATCTAATCTAGTAATTAATACCACCACAGAGGTAGGTACCTTCTGTCAACCAGTTTTACAAATGAGTAACTGAGGATCAGGGAGAGAATGTGACTTTACATGTTCTCCCAGGTAGCTGGTGGCAGAGCGAGGAGTCACAGCCAGGGTTGTTAGACTCCATGTTCAACAGATGTTCCATCTGTGTTCAGAACCACTATACTTACACTAAACCCATCAGAGCCACAGTTTCCTCTTCCGTAAAAAGGCATAAGCACATCCAACACACAGGGTGAAATGAGACAACAGATCTGTTCTGCCGTTTTATCCGTCTACAAGTGTGTGATTTGTGGCCAAGAATCGTTCACTCCTCCACCAAACATGGCTGACATGTGCTGTAGAACCAGCAGAAATCATTTGGGCACAGCACCTTCAGGAAAGAGTCACATGATTCTTGTTGTTACAAGCACCAGCTTTAGAATCAGACAAACCTGGGTGGGAATACCAGCTCTGAAACTTATTAACTGTGTGAAACTGGGCACTTGTGAAGATTAGATGAGACAATGTGTGTAAACCACACATGTAGCATGGTGCTTAGTATATAGTGGGTACATAGTACATGATAGAGACATGATAGTCTTTATGTAACATGCCCAAGAATGAACAGCAAGTGAGGGTCACTTTAAGGTTTAAAACTAATCCTGTTTACCTGCCAAGTGCAAGCTTGTCTCACCTCACCAAATCTTTTGGAAACCATGATTCTGTAGCTAGATGTGAGGAAGGTGTTCATACCATTGTAACTAACCTCTCTGAAAGTTCCCTCTCCCTAGAAATTTCCTGGGCTCATCCACAAGCTGTGTGTCCCTCCTGGGAGATCCAAAACTACACACAGCTATGTCCAGTGAAGCAGGTCACTGTAGTATGAGGGACACCTACTGATGCCAGTGAGAAGACACCACGAGCTTCCCCAAGTGCCCCATGAAATTATTGGAACACTGAACTAGAAATGGACATCTTAGAACCTTACCTTTAAAGAAAATATAGTTCACCAGAACCATAATGGTGTTTGGTTTGAGGTCTTGGATGAGGCCCACAATTTTCCCTTTGGTTTTCCTCTCCACGTGACTATTGATCTCCTGCTGGGCTGCAGAAACATTGGAGAAGTTTGTAGAAAAGACTTCAGTCTCATAGAGGTTGTTGACATCATCCAAGAACTTTGCCAGTGGTTTCAGCTGCTTCCCAATGAAAAGGGTATTTCCCATCTGTAATTCCAGCTCCTTCTTTGGAAAATTCAGTGAACAGATCAGGTACTGGAAGCCCTGCTGGATCTCTGCCATTGTGGTGTCTGTAAGGTTGAACCCCAAGCTTTCCAGGATTTGAGTTTGGGTGCTGGAGCAGGCCCCAGTGGAGAGCATGGCCAAAGCTGCAGAGATGCTCACAGGGGAAAAGAAGATGTTCTGATCTGGAGTCTCCACGGTGAACCTCCGGTACAGGTTGAATGCAAAGTCAGCATTGATAGATGACATCTTATAGAGAGTGGCATTTTGTTGGGGGGAAAGGCAGGAGGTTATTTTGCCTTCACAGCTGTTAGGTGGTGCACAATGAAGCCCAAGTACCAAGAAAACCAGATAGAAGAACAGTGGCATTTTGGAAGGAGGGTAATCTATAAGAGATGAGGTGAGAAAACCATTGGGGATCTTAGCTGGATGAAAACTCTGAACCAGAAACACATAATATTCACCCATTGTGATTAGTAAAACTGTAGAAAATATTTACTGGTGTGCTCACTAGGGCCTGTGGGGAGGCCTTTCTCACCTGAAAAACTGATGGCACATGTAATAGGAGCAGGAAATAGGTGGCCTCCTGGGGCCACAGAATGTAATAGTGACATATGAAAACTCTGGGAATAAATCAAATTTATGGAAATTGAATTACTTTTTATTTGAACCAGAGGCAACCTTGTGGAGAAGGAAGACTCTTTAGATAAAATTAGCAATCTCTCTGCTTACGTTATTTTTTATAGATAAGAATTTAAATTTTTTTTAATTTGGTGTTTTTCTTAAGGTAAAATCTATGAGAGATAAGAGAATACCTGTACTTTTCTTAGGATAAAAGACAAAAGGAGAATAATTTTCACAAGATATGTTTAATTGGAATGGAAGGGTGGTAGTTTATGGAGCCATGTATAAGGTCATGACCTGAAAGTAATGCATTCATGCAACATATGGAAGTCACAGGAATATTTCTAAACAACAGGAAGATTAAAGTATAGTTTTTGCATTTCAGATCTCTTTCACCATCAGTATCATCTAAAGAGTCATATTTAAGTTGCAAGACATCTTATCACTATTATTCTTAAACTCATTCAGGTTTTTTTTAATTATTAGAGCAGAAGCCAGAAAATATGATGTAAGATTCTCCGAGCCTGGATGAGTATGAGGCAGCAGAGAAAGGGAGTCAGCTGTGGAATCCAATGACCATGGATATGAGTGATAGGAAGGAAGTGATAGCCCTCCATTCTCTTCCTGAGTGATCTCATCCACTTCCAGGAACTAAACTGCCATTGCACAAAACTACATACTGTATTGCAGAGTGTACTGTGTTCCCAGCCATTTGTCCAGCTGCCTACTGCATATAGCCACCAGAATGTTCCACACATACCTCAGTTTCAATTTGGAAATCTCAGTTTCCTAAAGTAAACGCATCATATTTTTCACCCTCAAGGCTGCTCCTTCATCTCCATTCCACCTCACTGTCTATTGAGGCTCCCATGCCAGAAACCTGGGAGTCATCCTAGGGGCTTCTTCATTCTCATTTCCCACATCTAATGAGTCATGATGCCTTATGAGTACTACCTTCTAAATACCTCTCAAAACTGTTCCTTTCTCTCCCTTTCTACTGTCACTGCCTCAGTTCATGGACTGAACTACTTCACCAGCTCCTAGCAGGTCACACGACCTTCAGTCTCTCCCACTCCAATCCCCCTGCTTCTACACTTCTATCCAATCTCCACATTGTCACCAAAGTCCTTTTTCTGAAAAAGTCACAGAGGCTGGTAGGAGGTCAATTATCAGATGATCACACTTAGACCTTGGCCTCTAGAGTTAATAATTTGGAGCTCATGGTTATTTGGGATTCTGACTTGTTGATAGAGATGCTCAAGGTTCCAAAAGAGAAAAAATGTACTTACAGCACATGCCCAAGAAGCCACTTGCATCTCTCAGAAAGCAAAATCTTTCCATTTTTATAACATGCCCTGTATTGCAAAAGTAGAGTGTTCTTAGTTACTCATTAACCCCAGGCATTAGCCCTGGGGTGATAGTTTCAAAGCTGGTGTACAAAACCAAGGCCAAAAAGAACAAAGTGAAAAATGATAAGGATAGAACTTTGAATGATTGCTTTGCTGCCACATCCTTCATCTATAACAAGAGAGGAAGAAGATTGTCAGAGCAGGCAGGGCCCATGTTCATGCTAGGAAATGTGTCTTTTCACCAGGCAGGATGAGAAACAAGGGCAAACATGCCAAAAGGCAGCAGGGCAAAGATTATTTTCTCCATCACAGCCAAGCAGTGCTGGGATCAGCAGCCTTTTGAGAGAAAAATATACATAGGCAGAGGCTGGGTGTATCTCTTTTAATGGGTGCTGTAGAAATTACTTATGCATTGGCTTGTAGGAGATGATGTCAAAGGTAGCTTCCAATGCTAGACTTCTGATGCTATACACATCTATGTCTGCTCAGGGGGAAAGCAGTCCTGTCCTCTGGTCACTAAAATCATCTGTGCCATTGCCTGTGTCACAGGACCCCAAAAGAGAACACAGAAGAAGCCAAGGAGTGTGGAATCAAAGATTTCATTGTTCGGTATTCACTATGTACTGAACTGTGTGCTGCAAAGAAGCAGTGGGAGCAAAGAGCACTGGACTCAGTCAGGAGACCTGAGTTCGACCTTGCCTCTGCCAATTTCTAGGTCTAGTAGTAGTAGTAGTAGAAACTCCTGCTTATTGAGTATTTACCATGTACAGGGCGTGATGTGAAGCATCTAATCCCAGACACTCACTTCTTCAGGACTACGTTAAGGATATGTGTATGTTAAGATTGGGGTGAATGTTGAGGAAATGGGAGCTAGTTTGAGATAAGCTTAGATCACAGTCTATGGTAGGACTTGGAAACCAGGTTAAATAGTGCAAACTTTACCTTGAGGGCACTAGAAAGCCACTGGGGGATTTTGACAAAGCAGTAACTAGATAGAGGGTGATTGTACTGTGACATTGTTTCTTCTCATGCAAACATAAACAGAGCTCCTACTGTGTGGAAATGACCACACTTAATAATGAGATTTCAAAATCCCACTGCTGCTATCAGTCCTGAACCCAAGGGATCTTTCCAACTACCTGACACCCACTGCCCAAACTGAACAGGAGAGGGCATACCTCACATATAGGATGGTCATGGGTGTATTTGTCCTGCAGCAAGGCAATGGAAAGCTCAGATCTCCCAACACTGAAGTCAGTCCATACTCACTCTTGGTATACAATACACAGTCTGCTCTCTCAGTTATAAGTATTTGCTTCAGACGAAACAGGCAGACTATCCAGAAAGAAAACTTCCAAAGTTGTGCCCTCTGGCGGCATAGTCAGACAATGGCACAGCTTATTTTCTGCTGTATCTGATTCAGCTGAGCTTTGCTAGCAGGTAGCAACTGCAAGATCTGTTGCTGACAAATGAGAAGGGCAGCCCTCCGCGCCCCCCCCCCAAGACTTCCCTGTTCTGTGCTCTGGAGTCCTGTGCTCCTGTCATGCCTTTGCTGTGTAAGAACTCTGTAATTTGGGGCAAGTTACTTACACTCTTGAACTTAAGTTTCCTCTCTTCTAGAGCAGAATGATAACAATCCCCACATCATGTGATTATCAGGAATATCAAGTAAAATTTAGAGGTGGTATATATACAGCTACTATATAGTACCTGGCACATAGCAGGGATCCAGAAACTGTTCATTCTCTTCCCCTTCATCTACTATCTTGATTCTCTTCCCCCACCCCAAGTCTCCACCGTCCCTGTACTCCACCTCCCTCACATTCCAGACTACTGTTCAGTTCTCCTTTCTGGTAACACATTCTCCCTAAGATGAAATTGATGGATTGACTGTTAATGTGTAAGATCTTCTCTAAAACTTATATTTTTTTAAAATTTTGAATTATGGTTTTCTCAAGGTATATGTCCAGTAGTAGGATTGCTGGGTCATATGGTAGTTCTTATATTTAAAATAATTATATTGGTCTCGTGTAAAGCTGCTGGAGCTAGCACATTGAATACAGAATCTCTAGGAAGTGCAGCCATATCAATAAACTCAACCAGATCTAAAAATATGTATCTCCCTTATAATTCAGAGGACCACTTAATTACTTTGTCATTTCATTTGATATTCCCCTTATAGGGTTTTCAACTCCCTTTACCTCTACTAGACCAGATAATCAATTTCAAAGTTTCATAATTTCATCAAAAATTTTTTCACAGAACTGGAACAAATAATCTTAACATTTGTACAAAGCACAAAAGACCCTGAATAGCTAAAGCAATCTTGAGAAAGAAGAACAGAGCTGGAGGTATCATATGCCATGATTTCAAACTACACTACAAAGTTATAGTAATCAAAACTATATGACACTGCCACAAAAACAGACACATAGATATCAATGGAAGAGAATAGAGAGTCCAGAAATAAACCTATCCTTATATGGTTGATTAATTTATAACAGAGGAGCCAAGAATATATATACAGTGGGAAAAAGACAGTGTCTTCAATAAATACTGTTGGGAAAACTGAACAGCCACATGCAAAGAATGAAACTGGACCACTTTCTTATAGTATCTACACAAATAACCTCAAACTGGTTTAAAAACATGAATGTAAGACCTGAAACCATAAAACTCCTAGAAGAAAATATAGGCAGTACACTCTCTGACATCAGTCAGAGTGACATTTTTTGGTTCAGTCTCCTCAGGAAAAGGAAACAAAAACAAAAATAACTAAATGTTACTACATCAAACTAAAAAGTTTTTGCACAGTAAAGGAAACCATCAACAAAAGCAAAAGGCAACCTACTGAATTGGAGAAGATCTTTTCAAATAGTATATCCAGTGAGGGGTTAACATCTAAAATATATAATAAACTCACACAACTCAATATATATTTAAAAATCTGAATAAAATTGGGCAGAGAATTTGAATAGACATTTTCCCAAGGAAGACATACAGATGGCCAACAGATACATGAAAACTGCTCAATACCCTTAATCATCAGGGAAATGTAACTCAAAACTATAATGAGATATTACCACACACTTATCAGAATATCTATTATCAAAAAGACAACAAAAAACAAAAGAATCTTAAAGAGAGTGGATATATGTATGTGCATAACTGATTCAATTTGCTGTACACCTGAAACTAACACAACATTGTAAATCAACTATATTCCAATAAAATTTTTAAAAAGACAACAAAAAAGTGTTGGTGAGGATATGGAGAAAAGGAACCTTCGTGCACTGTTGGTGGGAATGTAAATTGGTGCAGCCACTGTGGAAAACAGTATGGAGATTCCTCAAAAATCTAAAAATAGAACTACCATACAATCCAGCGATTCCACATCTGGGTATTTATAAAAAAAAAGAGAAAAAGAAAAAACCCACTAATTTGAAAGATACATGCACACCAGTGTTCCTTTACTCAGCCTTAAAAAAAGAAAGAAATCTTGCCATTTGCAACAACATGGATGGACCCTGAGGATATTATGTTAAGTGAAATAAGTCAGAAAAGACAAATACTGTATGATCTCACCTATATGTGGAATATTTTATAAATAAATAAACAAACAGACTCAGAGATACAGAGAACAAACCAGTGGTCACCAGAAGGGAGAGTGGTGGGGGATTGGGCAAAATAAGTGAAGGCGATTCAGAGGTACAAACTTCCAGTTATAAAATAAATGTCTCAGATATATAATATACAGCATAAGGAATATTGTCAATAATATTGCAATAACTTATTATTATAAGTTATTATAACAATAATTGTCAATAATGTTGCAATGACAGATGTTTGCTACACTTGTGGTTTTTAATTTGTAATGTGTATAAATGTTGAATTACTATGTCATACATCTGAAACATATAATTTTGTATGTCAACTATACCTCAATTTAAAAAATAAAGAGAGAGACAGAGACAATGGAGGCCAAAATACAGTGTTCAAAGAAAAAAACTGTCAACCAATAATCCTATATCAAGCAAAGTGATCTTTCAAGAATGAAGGTGAAATAAACACATTCCAGACAAACAAAAGCTTAAAGAATTTGTTGCTAGCACACCTGCGGTAGAGGGAACTTTCCTCAACATAATAAAGGTCATATATGACAAACCCACAGCCAACATCGCCCTCAATGGTGAAAAACTGAAACCATTTCCACTAAGATCAGGAACAAGACAAGGTTGCCCACTCTCACCACTATTATTCAACATAGTCTTGGAAGTTTTAGCCACAGCAATCAGAGAAGAAAAAGAAATAAGAGGAATCCAAATTGGAAAATAGGAAGTAAAGCTGTCACTGTTTGCAGATGACATGATACTATACATAGAGAATCCTAAAGATGCTACCAGAAAACTACTAGAGCTAATCAATGAATTTGGTAAAGTAGCAGGATACAAAATTAATGCACAGAAATCTCTGGCATTCCTATACACTAATGATGAAAAATCTGAAAGTGAAATTAAGAAAACACTCCCATTTACCATTGCAACAAAAAGAATAAAATATCTAGGAATAAACCTACCTAAGGAGACAAAAGACCTGTATGCAGAAAATTATAAGACACTGATGAAAGAAATCAAAGATGATACAAATAGGTGGAGAGATATACCATGTTCTTGGATTGGAAGAATCAACATTGTGAAAATGACTCTACTACCCAAAGCAATCTACAGCTTCAATGTACAATAAATACTAAAGGAAGTTCTTCAGGCTGACAATGGCTGACACCAGATTGTAATTTGAATACACACACACACACACACACACAGATACACACACACACACATGCACACACAAAGAGCAACAGTAACTATGTAATTATAAAAAGACTGTATACAAGCATATTTACTCTCCTTTCCTTTCTTAACAGATTTAAAAGGCAACTGTATTAAAAATATGTACATAATATATTGTAGAGCTTATAACATATAGAAATGTAATATATTTAGCAAAAACAGCACAATGGTGGAAGGTAGGAGCAAAGCTGTATTGGACTAAGGAAATTACTCCAGATGGTAACTTGAATTCACAGGAACAAATGAAGAGAACCAGCTATGATAAATAAGGTTAATATAACAAAAGCTATAAACATGTACTTGTTCTCCTTCTTTCAGATTCTTCAAGAAACATAAAATTATATAAAGTAATAGTTATAACAATGTATTCTTGGGTTTGTAACATTTATTAGTTAACATGTATAACAATAATACCACAAAATAGGGTAAAGTGAATACAGCTATATAAAAGCAGTGTTTCTATATCTAACTGGAATTAAGTTAATATAAATCTGAAGCTGATATTAAAAAGTTAAGATGTATTAAAAAGTTAAGGTGAGCCCTAGAGCATCCACTTAAAAAAAACCTACTAAAAAATATAATGAAAATGAAGAGTCTGGCTCGTGGTTAAAAACTTATGTATGATTTTCAGGCCTGACCATAGGCAATTACAAAGGCTTTAACTGGCAGACTTCACAAGAGAACATTGCTCTCCCTACAACAGATGTCTTGTACAACCAATGCATTGAAGTCTCTGGAGGGCGTTGCTGTCCAGGAATCAGCCTCTCCTGGCTGGCCATGCTCTTACACATAGCTGCGTTCCTAGCCTGGGTGCCTCCACTTGGGGGCCTTTTTAACAGGTGCCTTTGGCAGAGGCCTTCCTCAGGTGCCTCTGCTGAAATCTCCTTGGGTGGGGGATGGAGAGGGAAGGAACCTTGAAGACACATTTTCTCCTCTCTGAATCAGTACTCATTACACTCTTAGCTCTTCCCCTTCTCCTATTCTCCAGCTCCTTGGACTGTAAAACAACAGGAGCGTTTTGTTCAGGGCTCCTTCCAGTGAGACAGTGAGACAATCTCCATGTCTGTGTTCATCCATCTGACCCTGTGCTGGTACTGGTCCATGGGCAAAATGGAAAAGAGTGGAATCAGCACTTTCCCCAGTTTAGCTTTTTGCTTATCTTATTGCAGTAAGTGATTTAAGTAAGGCTTGAGTGTTACTTTCACTTTGGTTTGTTGTCTTAAACAGCTACTCTGACATCTGGCAGATCAGCTTTCTCTCCAGCTCAACTGAGCTCCTGACAAATTGGTGTAGAGAGCCAAGCGGTCAATTAACCACAATGCTATCCTGGAAAATCAAACAGCCTGAAGATCCCGTGCAGTACCTTTGAGAGGTATTAGCAGAGTCTGCAGGGCATATTAAAAGGTTGCTAGTGGATTATTTGCAAGAGTCTAAAAGTCCCACGGGGCACTTTGCCAGCCATGCGTATGGGTCTTGGGGAATGCTAGAGGAAGCCATGGGGCATTCTTAGAGTGTGTTAGCATATTTTTATATAAAGTTTTCAGCTCTGAGGGCAATTTCTAGTCCTCCTTAGTGCCTGACTCCCTGGCAGATCTCACCTGGCTAGTCAGACAAGTGATCCAACAGACAGGTTCAAAGAAAGCTAGGGAAGCAATATCCTAGCCACTGTTTATGGCTCTCCAACAATGAGATGGGAGGGGTGCTGTCACGCAAGCTGAGTAACTTGTACTCTATGTCCCTGGTGCCAATAAACACCCTGCTGTCAGCAAGTTGTTGAAACTTCAAGAGAGAAAAGAAGTGTAGTACCCCTCAAGATTGCTTTGTCCAGCAGCCCCAAAGAGACCTTAGAAACTTAATTAGATCCCACCAGAGGTAATCTAGCTAAAGTTAATAAAGGGAGAGTGGCACAGTGTGGGGTGCGTTACTACAAACTCTGTCCTTCAGATTGCCCTTATGGCAGCCGTTGCCAGAATAACAGAATGCAAACAGCAGCAGCAACAGCAGCTGCAGCCTTCTGGTTGCCACCCCCTTCCAGGGAAGCCTGGTCTCTGCTTGAACAGGCCCACCCTGCACGCCCCCAGGAGTCCTAGCCAGGAAACAGCTGTCTACCCTAGTCAGTTGTTTCACCCACTCTCTGCTCCTTCTCCCTCTCCTGCTCCAGAGAAACTGTGGCCAAATCCAGGGAGGTTGCCTTGCTGGGGTCTCTATGTTGTCAGCCCCTGTGACTGATGCAGGTCCACGCCTCCCTGTGGACCTGGGAATGTATCAAAAGGCCCAGAAGCTTTGTCTAGACCTCTCAGCAATTTTTTTCTTCTTCTTTAAAAGAAATATTTTTTAAATTGAGGTCTGACATATAACATTATATTAGTTTCACATGTACAACATAATGATTCAGCGTATACATTGTTAAATGATCACCACAATGCCTAGTTAACATCTGTCACCTTACAGTTACAAAAAATTTTTTTCCTTGTGATGAGACATACTTTCTTAGCATCTTTAAAATATGAAATAGAGTATTAACTATAGTCACCATGCTGTTCATTACATCCCCATGATTTATTTTATAACTGAAGTTTATACTTTTTGATCCCCTTTACCCATTTTTCCCACTCTTCACCCACAACTGTTGGCAACCACCAATCCGTTCTCTGTATCTATGAATTTGGGTTTTTGATTTTGCTTTATTTTTTAATTATTATTTTTTTTTTTGCAGTATGTGGGCCTCTCACTGTTGTGGCCTCTCCTGTTGCGGAGCACAGGCTCCGGACGCGCAGGCTCAGTGGCCATGGCTCAAGGGCCCAGCCGCTCCGTGGCATGTGGGATCTTCCCAGACCGGGGCACGAACCCGTGTCCCCTGCATTGGCAGGCGGACTCTCAACCACTGCGCCACCAGGGAAGCCCTGGTTTTGTTTTATTTTAAGTTTTGTTTTTGTTTTTATGTTCCACATATAAGTGATATCATATAGTATTTGTCTTTCTCTTTTTTAATTTAATTTTTATTTTATATTGAGGTATAGTTGATTTACAATGTTGTGTTAGCTTCAGGTGTACAGCACAGTGATTCAGTTATACATATACATATATCCATTCTTTTTCAGATTATTTTCTCACATAGGTTATTACAGAATATTGAGTAGAGTTCCCTGTGTTAACCAGTAAGTCCTTGTTGATTTTCTATTTTATATATAGTAGTGTGTATATGTTAATCTCAAACTCCTAATTTATCCCTCTCCCCCACCTTTCCTCTTTGGTAACCATAAATTTGTTTTCTAAGTCTGTTTCTGTTTTGTAAATAAGTTCATTTGTATCACTTTTTTTAACTCCACATATAAATGATATCATATGATATTTGTCTCTCTCTGAGTTACTTCACTCATTATGATAATCTCTAAGTCCAGCATGTTGCTGTAAATAGTATTATTTCATCCTTTTTTATGACTGAATAATATTCCATTTTATATATGTACCACATCTTCTTTATCTATTCCTCTATCGATGGACATTTATGTTGCTTCCATGTTTTGGCTATTGTAAATAAATAGTGCTGCAATGAACATTGGGGTGCATACATCTTTCCAAATTATGGCTTTCAATGGATATATGCCCAGGAGTGGGATTGCTGGATCATATGGTAGTTCTATTTTTAGTTTTTTAAGGAACCTCCATACTGTTCTCCACAGTGATTGTACCAATTTACATTCCCACTAACAGTGTAGGAGGGTTCCCTTTTCTCCACACCTTCTGCAGCATTTATTGTTTGTAGACTTTTTGATGGTCATTCTGTTTGTCTTTTTCTATCTGACATTTTTCACTTAGCTTAATGCCCTCAAGGATCATCCATGTTGTCATAAATGGTAAGATTTCATTCTTTTCTATTGCTGAATTATAATATATATATGTATACATATATACATATGTATATATATGTGTGTGTGTATATATATATATATATATATATATATATATACACATATGTATGTATGTCACATTTTTTTATCCATTCATCCATCGATGGACATGTAAGCTGTTTCCATACTTTGGCTAATGTATGTTGTAAATAATGCTGCTATGAACATGGGTTCATGTATCTTTTTGGGTTAATGTTTTTGTTTTCTTCAGATAAATACCCAGAAGTAGAATTGCTAGATCACATGGTAGTTTTATTTTTAATTTTTTGAGGAAACTCCATATTCTTTTACATAGTGGCTACACGAATTTAAAATCCCGGCAACAAGTCGCAAGTATTCCCTTTTCTCCACATACTCACCAACACTTGTTATTTGTGTTCTTTTTGATAATAGACATTCTAACAAATGTGAGGTGACATCTCATTATGATTTTGATTTTCATTTCTCTGATGATAAGTGATGTTGAGCATTTTTCATGTACCTGTTGGCTATCTGTGTGTCTTCTTTGGAAAAAATATGTATTCAGATCTTCTGCCCATTCTTAATTGCATTTTTTTTTTTTTTGCTCTTGAGTTTCAGGGGTTCTTTATATATTTTAGATATTAACCCCTTGTCAGATATATGATTCACAAATATTTTCTCTCATTCAGTAGGTTGCCTTTTCATTTTGTTAATGGTTTCCTTTGCTGTGCAGAAGCTTTTCAGTTTTATGTAGTCCCACTTGGCTTTGTTTGTTTGCTTTTGTTGCTTTTGCTTTTGATGTCAGATTCAAAATTATCACCAAGACCTATGTGAAGTAGCTTACCATCTATGTTTCTTCTAGTTTATGGTTGCCAGTCTTAAATTTAAGTCTTTAATATGGCTTGAGTTAATTTTTGTGTATGGTGTGAGATAATGGTCCAGTTTCATTCTTTTGCATGTGACTATACAGTTTTCACAATACTATTTATTGAAGAGACTGTCTTCTCCCCCTTGTATAGTCTTGGCTCCTTTGTTGTAGATTAATTGACCATTTATATGTGGGTTTATTTCTGAGTGCTCTATTCTGTTCCATTGATACATATGTGTCTGTTTTTCTGCCAGTACCATACAGTTTTGATTTCTATAGCCTTATAATATACTTTGAAATCTAGGAGCATGATGTCTCCACCTCTTTTCTTCTTTCTCAAGATTGATTTGGCTATTTGAGGTCTTTTACAGTTCCATACAAATTTTAGGATGGTTTGTTCTATTTCTATAAAAAAATGCCATTGGAATTTTGATAGGGATTGCATTAAATCTGTAGATTGCTTTGGGTAGTATGAACATGTTAACAATATTAGTTTTTCTAATCCATGTGCATGGCATAGATTTTCATTTATTTGTGTCTTCTACAATTTCTTTGATTAAGTTCTTGTAGCTTTCATTATATAGGTCTTTCACCTCTTTGGTTAAATTTATTTCTAGGTATTTTATTCTTTTTGGTGCAATTGTAAATGGGATTGTTTTCTTAGTTTCTCTTTCTGATAGTTGGTTATTAGTGAATAGAAACACAACATATTTTTGTATATTGATTTTGTATCCTGCAGATTTACTAAATTCTTGAATTAGTTCTAGCAGTTTTTTAATGGAGTCTTTTGGTTTTTCTATATATAACATCTTATCATGTGCAAATAGTGACAGTTTTACTTCTTTCTTTCCAATTTGGATGTCTATTTCTTTTTCTTGCTTAATTGCTCTTGCTAGGACTTCCAATACTATGTTGAATAAAAGTGGTGAGAGGGGGCATCCTTGTCTTGTTTCTGCTCTTGGAGGAAAAGCTTTCAGCTCTTTACCATTGAGTATGATGTTAGCTGTGGGATTGTCATATGTGGCCCTTTACTATGTTGAGGTACATTCCCTCTATACCCAATTTGTTGAGATTTTTATCATAAATGGGTGTTTAATTTTGTCAAATGCTTTTTCTGCATTTATTGAGATGACCTTCTATTGAGAGGATCATCTATTGAGATGACGTTTATCCTTCATTTTGTTAATGTGATGTACTGCATTGATTGATTTACAGATGTTGAACCATCTTTGTATCCCTGGAATAAATCCCACTTGATTATGGTGTATTATCCTTTTAATATCTTTATTTTTGAGTTTGGATTGCTACTATTTCATTGAGGATTTTTGCCTCTATGCTCATCATAGATTTGGGCCTATAATTTTCTTTACTTGTGATGTTCTTGCCTAGTTATGTCCGAGTAATGCTGACTTTGTAAAATGAGTTTGGAAGAGTTCCCTCCTCTTCTATATTTTAGGAGTTTGAGAAGAATTACTCTTAATTCTTTTTTTAAATGTTTGATAGAATTTATCAGTGCAGATGGAATTTTGTTTCTTGGGAAGTTTTTGATTATTGATTCAATCCCCTTACTAGTAATATGTCCAGATTTTCTATTTCTTCATGATTCAGTCTTTGGTAGGTTGTATGTTTCTAAAAATTTATTCATTTCTTCTAGGTTGTCAGATTTTTTGATGTATAGTAAGCTCTTACAATCCTTTGTATTTCTGTAGTACCAGTTTTAACATCCCCTCTTTCTTTTCTGATTTTATTTATCTGAGTCTTTTCTCTTTTTTTCTCAGTGAGTCTAAATAAAAGTTTGTCAATTTTGTTTATTTCTCCAAAGAACCAGCTCTTAGTTTCATTGATCTTCTCTATTGTCTTTTTAGTCTCTATTTCATTTATTGCTGCTTGATTTTTGTTATTCTCCTCCCTCTACTAACTTTGGGCTTATTTGTTCTTATTTTTATAGTTCCTTTAGGTTTAAAGTTAGTTTGTTTATTTGACATTTTTCTTGTTTCTTGAGGTAGGCATTTATTGTTATGAACTTCCCTCTTAGAACTGCTTTTGCTGCATCCCCTAAATTTCAATTCATTGTATTTCCATTTTTGTTTGTGTTGATGTATTTTTAAATTTTTTCTTTGATTTCTTCTTTTACTTGGTACTTCTTATATTTTCCATCTCTTTGTGGAAGTTCACAGTCTGTTCATCCATTCTTCTCCTGAGTTTGGTGAACATCTTTACTTTTACTTTACCATTACCTTTAACTCTTTATCAGGTTTAAATTACTTATCTTCATTTCACTAAGATTTTTTTTCTGAGATTTCATCTTTTTTCATTCAGAGCATATTCCCCTGTTACTTCATTCTGCTTGACCCTCTGTGTTGGTTTCAGTGCATTAGATGAACCAGTCACCTCTCCCAGCCTTGAAGTAGTGGCCTTAGGTAGGAGATGAACCTTGTCATTCAACCCTTCCATAGCTCTTGGTTATCTCTCAAACCTTTGTGATTGTCCAAGCAGCCTATTATAATTTTAATAGCTCCAAGTAGTTGAGGGTGTGCTAAGACCTGTCAGCATCCCAAAGGGGAGGATCTCATTCAGCTCCTAGATTCAGGCTGATTGAAATCCAGACCTTCAGGCAGCAGCTTTTAAAGTATGCAAGTATACACAGTCTGGTGGGATCACAAGCGTGTGCCCTTCTAGCCACCAAATCCAGGCCGTTTGCAGGTGTCCCCTTGGAAGCAGTTTTAGAAGTTGGGTCTCCAGAAAAGTATATAAGCTCTTTTATGGGAGATACTGGCAAGCTTTAGTAAGACAGAGGGAGAGCACAAAGATGGAATCCACTGTCCTACATTCCCTGAGAGCAGTTCCATAGGCTCCTTGTTATGAGCCAAACCTGAAGCCTTCCCCTCAGGCCAGTGCTCTGGGACAAGCAAATAAGCCTCTTTCACAGAAAGACTGGGGGTGCATTTCAGTCCATTGTTTCTGCAGTGTTATCGAGGTGTTAGCTTGTGAAGAAATATCTCTCTGATTGTTACAGTCCCATGGAACCCAGGAACACAAACTTCTCTGGCCACCAAACCCAGGCAGTCAAGGAGCATCCCCTCAGCAGCAGCCACAAAAATCAGGGCCCAAGACATGTATAAGAGTGCCCCTCTGGGAGATACTGTTGCTCCTGAGCACAGCAGAGGGAGAGTGTAAAGATAGCACCCACCCTCTGAGGTCTGTGGAAAAGATTACAGTCATGCCTTAGATGTGTGCTTAATTATAAGCTTGCCCCTCAGTCTGCATCTATGATGATTAGCTAATAGGCTTCTTTCAGAGACTGAGCTCCTGGATCTGCTGTCTCTTGCTGTGCCCTTGGGCTGGTAACTATTTAAGAACTATTTTTCTGTTGGTTAAAATCCTGTGGGACCCACAAGCATAAGCCCCACTGGTCACCAGAGCCAGGCCATGTAGAGGTGTCCCCTGGTGGCAGTTGCAACAATCTGGGCACCAGGCAAGGGTATAAGCTCCCTCCTGGGAGATAACAATGAGCTCTAGTGAGGCAGAGGGAGAGTGCAAAGATTGCATCCATTGGTCTCTGTTCCCTGAAATCACTTCTTAGGGCACCAGATGTGTGTTAAACCAGAAGCCTGCCCCTCAGGCCAAAGTTCCTGGACAAGCAAATAGGCCTCTTTCATATAAATACCAGGGTGTGTTTCAGTCTACTGTATGTGCAATGCTTGGGGGTGGTAGACTGCCAAGAACTGTCTCTTTGATTGATACAGTTCCATAGTACCCAGGAACACAATTTCTCTTGGCCTCCAGAACCAGGAAATCAAGGGGCATACCCTGGGTGTTAGCTGCAAAAATCAGGGCACCAGATTTGTATAAAAGCTCCCCTCCCTGAGATACTGGTGCTTCGGAGCATGGCAGAGGGAGAGTGTGAAAATGGTGCCTACCAGCAGTAATGAGGCAGAGGGGGAGCATAAAGATGGTTCCCACCAGAAATAAAAATAAATAAATAAAAAGATGGTACCTCCTGACTAGAGTAAGGCAGAGGGAGAGTACAAAGATGGCACCCAATAGTCTGCTCCCAGAGAGTATTCCAGCAGGCTCTTAGATATGTGTGTTAAATTAGATGCCTGCCCCTAAGGCCAATACTTTAATACACACAAACTTCTTTCACTTAGCCTCTGAGTGCAATTGGCTACCTCTGAGCTGGGCCCTAGCGTGGGTGAGCCCAAGCACACAAGCCCTTTTAGAGCCATTTCTCATATTGCTACAGTCTTGTAGATCTCATGGCTGTGAACTCAGTTGGTTTTCAAAGCTAGATGTTTTGGGGGTTCAGCCCTCAGGTGCAGGTCTTAAAAGTTTGTGTGCCCAATGTGGTGTTCAAATCTTTTGCTACTCAGGGAGAAGCTCTAGGTTTTGAGTTCCATCCCAATTGTGGGTCACCATGCTAGGGGTGGGTTTTATAGGAAGATTGTGTCCCAGTCTCTTCTACCCACTTCTGTGAGGTTTTGTTTTTTTCTTGTTTGCTTGATGTGTAGTCATTGCTCAGCCAGCCTTTAGGTTTCCTTCAGAGGAAATTGTTTCGTATAGCTATAGACTCAATGTGTCCATGTGAGGGAGTGAGTTCAGGATCTTCCTATATAGCCATCTTGAACCAGAATCTGACCTCTCAGCTTTCAAATACAAATAAGACTGGGATCAAGCCAATGTCCCTATGTTACCAGGGGACCAGAGTTCCTATGCAAAGGTTAAAATTCAATAGAGAGGTGAAAAAATTAAACTCCTTGGCTTTCTAAGTATCATTTCATAGGTTACTGTGCTCCACACAACCACTGGCACCAAGATGAGGGAAAAGTAGATAATACCCTCTGATGTGGAGTCTAAATCCACAACCACTAATACCCTTACCTAAGCTTGACTCTGACAGGGTCCCTTAGAGCTCCTACAAATCTCTATTTTTATGACTCCCACAACTTAATGTGTTATTGGTATTGACATATTGTCTACATACATCTCTGCTAGCTTTTGCCCTCAGGACCTGATGGGAATTGCTACAATTAGGGCCATTTTAGTGAGACATATGGAAAACCATACATCTATGTGACTCATAGGTTATAGCTAATGGCTTGTAAATTTGATCTGGCCACTTGCAAGTCTCAGACTGGCCTATTAAAATGGACCCCTTGGAGGGCAGAAATATTTAAATAAAAATCAGTTTTGCTCCTAATAAACTTTTTGTTACCCATACAGATGTTCACTAGAAAGGCCTCTAATAATGGTGAAGGAAAACATAATCAATGTGTAGACTGTGATTGTCCGCTAAATGCTGAGACTGAAGTGTCTTCTACCCTAAAGCAGGTAGATTTGTGATAGCTTGCCCCTGGGATCCACCAGAGATAGCTCATAGAAATTCAGACACAATCCTAGACTTGGTCTACACACATGCACTGCCAGTGCCATTAGAAAATACTGAAACAACACAGAAAACCTACTACACCTGCCAAACCCTTCCCAAAGCTTAAAACACTGCCCAACATTCCTCAAGCCATGGGCCAGGACATTCTTAACAGTTTAATCACATTGAGTCTCTGGTCACATCTGGAGGGGTTCACTAGATCCTAACTGGTACAGACATTTTCTCTGGGGTTTGGCCTAGTCATTTATATGTATTTCACTGACTTGGTCACATTATCCTGGACATACAAAACAACAATTGTTTTCTGTTCAGGTTTCCTGAACACATTGCATCTAATAATGGCTTCACATTTGTGATTCAAAGTACACATCAGTGGACCCAATCATGGGATATATGATACAATCTCCAAGCTTCATATCATGCCCAAGCCACAGAGGTAATTGGAAAATTTAAAGGATAATCAAAGGACAAGCTTAAGCAGCTGACAAGATGGGACAAAATAATCCCAGCTTGGACTACATATCTCGAGTGAGTAGTCTGGGGTATCAACACAATAATTCTCCCAAAAAAGCCCTTATGCCATATGTTTGACCACACTGTCTACCTCCTTCCTTCAACTGTGTACCCTTCTTTTATAGTATTGACACTTTGGTCTCTGTAGTAGACCCTGCAAGGGCCTTCCATATCCTTTTATCTTTTTCTAAAGACCCAAATATATGGGAAATCAAAATAACAATTAAACATTTACTGGTTTATTATAAAGGATACAACTCAGGAATAGTGAATTGGAAGAAATGCATAAGCCAAGGTATGGGGTAGTAGCATGGAGTTTCCATGCCCTCTCCAGGCATGCCACCTTCCCAGCACTTTGATGTTTACCAACCTAGAGGCTTCCTACATCCTGTTGTTTAGGGATTTTTAATGGGGATTTAACTACGTGGGCATGATTGATCAAATCATTTGCCATTGGTGATTGAAATCAATCTCCAACAGTTCTCCCCTCCCTAGAGATTAGTACATGGGGCTGAAAGTTCTAAACCTCTAATAATGGCTTGGTCTTTCTGGCAACCAGCCCCAATCCTGAAGCTATCTAGGGTCCAACCAAGAGTCACCTCATTAGCATAAACTCAGGTATGGTTTAAAGGTTAAAGGGGCTTGTTATGAATAACAAAAGAAGTTTCTATCACCCCCTATGACTCAGAAAATTCCAAGCATTTTAGGAACTCTGTGTTAAGAACTAGGGACAAAGACCAAATATATATTTTCCATTATACCACACTTGTGCAAATTGCTTGTCCCCTCAGGACTTGCTCAAGCCAAATCTTCCACTTCCCAGCTATACCACTATCATGTGTTAATGAAATGCTATTGTTCACCCCCAACTCTATGGTTTAATGGGTTAAGCAATATTCAGTTCATCAATAGGCATTTCAGGTTACCTGAGTGTTTGGTGGCCCACCGTCAAACATTAGTTTGTTCTAGAGTTCAAGATCAAAAAATAAGCTGCTCTTAAAAGGACACTGATGAAGGAAAATCTTCTCAGTGGCCAAGACTTCAAGCAGTGCACCAGATTGCTCATTTTCCCTGAAAGCAAACATGAACAGAATTATGCATCTACCCTAATTCATGGACAATGGTTAATGGTTGGCCTGAATGATTGGGAACATGGAAAGGACATGAATGGAAAACAAGTGATAGGAGGTCTGGGGAAGCTGTATGTGTGTAACTCTCTGCAAATGACCATGGAGCATGAAGATATTTCTGTCCCATGCAAATATTCACCAAAGAGCAATATTAACAGAGTAGAAATTTTAATAATCAGGTGGATAAGATGATGCAATCTGTGGATGTCAATCAGCGACTTTTCCCAGATATTCCTGTCCTTGCCAGATGAGATCATGAAGAAAGTGGCTATGCCAAATGAGATAAAGTTTATGCATGGGCTCAGAAATGAGGACCTCCACTCAACAAGTTCAATGCAACCACAACAACAGCAGATACCAACACTGAGTTTCAAGTAAGGCACTATACCTCAGGGGAACTAGCAAGCTATTTGCTTTTACCTTGATTACATTGGACCACATACATTATAGAAAGGGCATTGCTTTGTTCTCACAGGAATAGACATTGACTCTAAATGTGGCTTTGCCTTCTTTTCCCACAATGCTTTTGCCAAAACTACCATCCATGGACGTACAGACTTCCTATCTACCATCATGATACCCTACATAGCATCACTTCTGACAAAAAAAATCTCGTTCCACACCAAACTAAATGTGGCAATGGGCTGATATTCATGAAACTCACTGGTCTGACCATGTTTCCCATCACCTTGAAACAGCTGGCCTAATAGAGAGTGAAAAGGCCTTTTGAACTCAGTTATAGTGCCAGCTAGATGACAACACCTTGTAGGGTAGGACAATGTCCTTTGTGATGTGGCATATGCTCTAAATCAGCATCCAAAATGTGGTGCTGTTTCTCCCATAGCCTGGATTCACAGGTTGGGGAATCAAGGAGTGAAAATGAGTATGGATCCTCTCATTACTCCCCTACTAATCCACTAGCACAATTCTTGTTTCCTGTCCCTGTGAACTAGGCTCTCTGGATTCAAATGGATGAGTGCTTCCACTGAGGGGTACAACAATGGTTCCACTGAACCTGTAGTTGAGATTGTCACCTGGCCACCTTGGGTTACTCATGCCACTGAATGAACAGGAAAAGAGAGGAGTTAGAGTACTGGTTGGGGTGGTAGATCCTGACTATCAAGAAGAAATGGCATTGTCACACAAAATGGAGGGTTGTAATGCAGGAGTTTCCCAGGGATTCCTCTTACTACTCCTGTACCTGAGCAGGACCCTATGGGGCCTTCCCAGGACATATTTCCCCCCATGTCCTTTGCCTGCCTCTTGTCTGTAGAAAACTTTAGCCTCCTAGGCCTTCCCTGAGATCTAGTCAAGCAAGACAAAATAACAATACTTTAGTCATTAAACGAAGTCAAGAACCCTTAGTTCCTCCTCAAGGTCTATAGATATTATTCTGATCCAAGTCCTTTGAGCTGTTTTGAAGATACTGAAAGCCCCCCACCAGGTGGAAGAAGTTAACTGCATGCTGCCCACAAGTACATATACCTCAGACTGGTTGGAACCAGAAGGTTGATAATGTGGACTCCCAATTACCTCACCACCAACCAATCAGAAGAATGTCCACAAGCTGATCACACAACCCACAACCCCACCACCCCAATCACTCACCCTGCCTTTAGAAACCTTTCCCTGAAAGCCATAGGGGAGTTCACACTTTTTGAGCACTAGCTAGCTACCTGGACTCCTTGCTTGGTGCCTGGCAATAAACATCACACTGTCCTTCACCACAACCTCGGGTCAGTAGATTGGCTTTATTGCATGTGGGCAAGCGGACTCAAGTTTGGTTCATTAACACTCCCATGTCCTGTGAACAAAATCAATGGAAAACTATAGCAGCCCATACAAAGAGAACTGCTAATAGTCCAGACCTTCCAGAAAGGAAAAATTGGGTCACTCCACACCAGACAAGGAAACTCACCCAGCTAAGGGACTTGCTGACAGCAATGAGACTACGGAATGGGTAGTAGAAGAAGGTAGGTGAAAACCTCAGTTATGATCACCAGACCAGTTGCAAATCCCAGGACTGTAATAGTCATGAGTACTTCTTCCTTATTTTGATATCAATATATCTGTCTTTATATTAACCATTTTTCTTCTACCTTCCTTTTCCCTTATTCCTTCCTATTTATATAACATGTGCTACTTATGGTTAATTTTTGTTTTGGTGTACAAGTTACCAGATGTCAAAGTGGTCTGAGAGGAAAAGTGAACATCACCCAAGATCCCAAGATGGATAAAGGGGATTGTATCTTCTTTTATGAAGAGAGTTAGCATGTTCTGATTTTTACATGGGAGAGTTGCATCATGATAGGCTGAAGCATGGCTTTGCTCTTTCCTTTGGCTGAATTGTGTATAGGTGCCAAGTTGACAAGGGCTGGACTGTGAAAGCACTGTTCTGTGTCAACTTGTCTAAGCCAAACTACTTTTCCCAGAATTGTTTACTTTGCATGTTACAAGTTAGTGTTTGTCACCATAAAATTGTGCCTAAAATCTGGAAAGCTAAAATGAAACAGTAGCCATGTTTTATTGTTGGAAGGATGATGCAGGTCAGGTACCATGATGTAGATCACAAAATTTCTTGTACATCTGCTGGTTCCACTTGTTGATAATGGCAGTGACCAGGCTCACAACTCCAGCCTCCAGGGTCATATTCCTCTAGCTTCTATCATTTCTGGGCCAAGTTCAAGACGGACTTTGTGGCAAGAATTGCATTTCTCTTGCAGGTCATACATGGCAGCAAATTTTTAGGCTTGATGTTAGACAAATTCTGACATGGGGGCCAATGAAAGAAAGGAATGATACAGGTTCCATCTTGCTTGCATGTTTCAATTTTTCCCTGCATTTCCCCAGTTCATATTTATTCTTCCTTCCCAGCCATGTGTCTTGTGAGTTGAGGATCAGCACCAGATGTGAAGGTAACAGCTGAACCAAAATTGTTTTACCAGTTCCTACAGTAATGTAAAGTCAAATCTCCATTATATTTTCCTTCCTCCAGAGAGAAAAAGTCAAGGACACTCTGAGAGGACAAGGGAGCTGTGAAGGGGCAAAGCAAAAACTGTCCTACCAAGTGAGGTGTCTGATGCCTTGCTTTTGGTGCCCACCTTAAGTCCTTCCTCCTCCTTTCTTGAGAAAAGCCCACCCACTGTGACCCCTCCTGATTCTTTCAGCTACACAGTTAGTAGTAAATGTATTATGTGTAATGATACTTTATAGATCCAATTCACATTCAGTCTTTTCTCCAAGCCAGGCTTTGAGCCTCTCATTTTGGGGGACTGTGGCACCTCTTTCTCAGTCCCTGGCAATGCTTTTGGTCAAAGGTGGAGGGAGGGTGGTAGAGATAGCTTAGTCTGGTCCTTTCAGATTCCCTTAATTGGGGCCACTGACTTTCTCTGTGGCTGGCTAATTAACCTTCATATGTCATGTTGCCCCCTAAGCTGGATAGAAAAAGCAACCTTGTTTAGATGCAGATTAGACATCAAGAAATTTTGGATGGAGACTTGACTCTGCCATTAATTTGCGTGACCTTCAGCAAGCCAATTAGGTGCTCTGGGACATTGATTTTCTCTGTGTCTGGTTAGTTACTTTGCTACATTCCCTTCAAATTTAAATCAGTGTTTTTTGGCAATGCCATGTTCCATTCCTGAGGTGAGACCAGAGACAAAATTAACTACCATATGATCCAGCTATCCCTCTTCTGGGTACTTATCCAAAGAATATGAAAACACTAATTTGGAAAGAAATATGTACCCCCTTGTTCATGGCAGCATTATTTACAATAGCCAAGATATGGTAACAACCTTAGTGACGATCAATAGATGAAAAGATAAAGAAGATGCGATACATATCTTCTTTATATATAATATATATATACATTACTCAGCCATTTAAAAAATGAAATTTTGCCATTTGCAACAACATGGATTCCACTTGTGGGTATTATGCTAAGTGAAATAAGTCAGACAGAGAAAGACATATATCATATGATTTCGCTCATTACTGGAATGTAAAAAACAAACAAACATAATAAATGAACAAACCAAAGCAACCCAAACAAACACCTAGATACAGAAAACAGAGTAGTGGTCACCAGAGGGTAACCACTGAAGAGGAGGGCAAAATGGGTAACAAAACTCAGGTCCAGCTGCTCACTGCTCAAAAGCCAATACTCAAGAGGCAAGATTGGCAGAAAGGAAAGTTTGCTTTATTCCAGAGGCTGGCAGTTGGGGGAGAAGGCAGACTCATGTCCAAAGGCCAACTCTCTCCTGACAACCAGTGGGGAATAGCTTTTAAGGGGGAGTTTCAGGGTTTATAGGCAGAGGGAGGGGGGCATGCAGAAACGACACAGTCACCTCTGACAGTCGTCTTGAAATTGGTCATGCAGTGGTCTAATCAGTGTTATCTTGATTGTTTTAAATACAGTTAATCTTCGGTTCCAGGGTGGGTTTGTCACATTTCCTTGAGGCCAGTTCTCAGAATTATGGTAGCTTATGTCATCGCTACAGTCTGGTCATCATGTAGTTAACTTCTTCTACCTGGTGGGGGATTCAGTATCTATAAAACAGTTCAAAGGATATGGCTCAGAATATTATCTATCATACATGCAGGGGTGGGTCTGTCCTGGGAAGGCCCCATAGGGTCCTGCTCTGTTTCAATATGGTGATGGATGGAAAGTAAATTTTTGGTGCTGAGCATGCTGTTGTGTATTCAGAAGTAAAAATACAATGTTGCACACATGAAGCTTACATAAAATTATAAACTGATATTATTTCAATAAAAATCATTAATTTTTTTTAATTTAAAATTTATTGAAATTTTGTTGGAGTGATGAAAGGGATTTATCAGTGTTATTTTTCTGATATATGATATTTCATAATTCATTTCCTATGTTTCTTTTTTCTAAAATATTTTTCAGTTACAAAATATTTTAATTTTCAGAATAAATACCATAAACGTGATCTATCCATTTTTTTAAGAATGTTTTTACACTTGATTTCTTGGTTTAGTGGGTCAGAATGCAGCAGAAAGCCTTAGTTTAACTCAAATCATACTAAGAAGGCTGCCCTTTTAAAGTCTTTTACAGTTGCCTTAAATAAGAGTCCTCCTTTCTATACTTATTCTTTAGAGGATTGATGTGTTTTTGGCAGCATTTATTAAACTCCTTCCAGCTCCTGTTTTTAACATTTCTTCAACCCTTTGTTCTGACTGATTTCATTTTAACTTTATATGTACTTTTTAAGGAGTTTTAATAGCATTACTAAATCCAAAATCCTTTCTCTCTCTCTTCTTGGAGACTTTTGCCACTGCTGAGATTTGAGCTATACAATTTTTTATGACTTTGTCCCTACCGACATGAGCTGTCCTTAGATGAAAATGGGGGGAGGGTATTACAGTTCCTGTGCTGCAGGGTGCAGTCATATTGGAATACTATAGTTTTGCTGACAATGGTGAAATTAACAGGACTTACGAACTCGTGTGGGCCTAAAGCACGAACAAGGACTCTAAGGTTCAAAGGGAGATTCTAAGCAATCCAGAACCAAGGGGTCTTGATCACTCATTGGACCACAGGCATGTCAATCCTCACTTCTCAGCAAATGAGCTTAGAGCTGGGCGATGACAGAAGTGGTCCTTTGTTGACCCTTCAAGCTTCGCTCCCACCACCCGCCCCTCGGATTCTTTCCCACCTTGTCCACTGCCACTGCAGGTGCAGTTTTGGTGGGCTGCACTCCGCCCTTCCTGTCACGGGTCCCCCACAGGCACCTTCGCAGACTCTTGTCCCCTGTGCAGTCATCTTCTTTGTGCCTCCACCACCTCCTGGTGGCCCCAGTGCCAGCAGCGTCACCTCAGTGGCAGTCAGTTTGGTGGCTGCCATCTTCACCGCAGCCATCACTGCACTGGATCACAGCTTAGGTCCAGGCAGGGATTCGTGCATCCCTCCTGCCATGTCTGCCACAGAGAAGCAAGACCCAACTCAAGGTGACCAGGACAGAGCTAATGGTGGGGCAGACCGTGACCCTGCACTCGTCAAGGACCCCGTGGTTCCCTTTGAAGAAGGGTCAGATGAATTTGTGGGGGCTTCAGCCTTTCTGGCTTCCCAGGCAGTTGCCAGAGCTCTTCTGGAGGACGAAGGTGAGCAGGAGGCCTCCCAGTCCACAGTCGAGGAGGACAGGGATGTCCGGTCAGCAGAGCAGGAGGAGGACCTGGAGGAGGGGAAGGCGGAGGAGGAAGAGGAACAGGACTACGATGGCGAGGAGGAAGATGAGTATGAAGGGGAAGACCATAACGAGAGGTACAGGAGGAGGGTGAAGTAGTCGTTGTAGGGGTCCTTTAGTTACCCATGGCAGGGTTTCAATCCCTTTTCCAGGATCTGATCCAGTCCCTTACACGCTGTATCCATTAAAATGACCACGTCTTGAATCACCCTCATGCAGGCCGCATAGTGGTCAGGAGTTGTTCCCCAGAGCCCGAGGATCCAGAAGAGGGACCCATATCTCGGGAGGGCGAGGACCTGGCAGAGGGAACCTCCCCGCAAGTGCCCAAGGAACTGGTAGAGGAGGCGGCATCCCAGAAGGAAGAGGAACCGGCGGCAGAGGCCCAGTTCTGGGTGGGCAAGGTCCTGGCTGATGCCTCCGAGTCCTGGGAGACTGCGGCGTGTGGACCCGATGGGGCCGAGGCTGGCGAGTGGCGGCCCAGTCCTCAGGCCCTTGCAGCCCCTGCTGGGGCATCGGCCTCAAAGGCAGGCTGCGCTCAGCGCTGCCCTCTGGCGGTTAAGCAGCGGGTCAAAGCTCTGAAAAACCTTCAGCACGATATGCACAAGTAGAAGCCCAATTCTCTAAAGACCTTTAGGATCTTGAGGAAAAGTATGCTGCCTTCTACCAACCTCTGTTTGATAAGAGAGCTGACATCGTCAATGCAATACATGAGCCCACAGAAGTCGAAGACAGTGGCAAGTAGGTGTTCAGGAAGGAGCTTGGCAGGAAATGGAAAGAGAGCCTGAAGGAAAGGGGCAAATGGCATACCTCACTTTTGGTTGATGGCCTGTAAAAATGTAAAGATTCTCAGTAGCGTGATCTGGGGAAATGATGAACTTGTACTGGAGCACCTGAGAGATGTAAAAATAAAATTTTCAGGGGTTGGGAACCCATGAGCTTCACTGTAGAATTTCTCTTTAAGTCAAATGAATACTTTTTCAACAACGTTCTGACAAAAACATACCGAATGCGATCAGACCCAGATGATTCTGATCCTTCTTCTCCAAAGGGCCAGAAATAATCAGCAGCACAGTGTGTGAGATCTACTGGAAAGACGGGAAAGACCTCACTGTGAAAACTCTGAAGCTGCAGAAATGCGAGGGCCCTGGAAGTGTCGTAACGACCCCTAGGAAGGTGCCCAGCTCTTCTTTTTTCACCTACTTCTACCCTCCTGATTCTCTGGAGGGTAGAGTTCTGGATGTCACCACTGATTATAAGTTGGGCTGTTTTTTCCATGAAGTTCTCATCTCAAAGTCCATATTACTCTTCATGAAAGAAGCAATTAAATATCAGTATGAAAACTCTGTTGAAGAGGTCCAAGAATCTGAAGGCAAGGAGGAGAAAGAAGCTGAAAATGAAGAACCAGAAGAAGGGCCTGAGAAAGATCCAAATCCAGTAGAGTGCAGCCTGGAAGAATCCAGGTTGAATATCATCCAACTATTCCTGCCATACACATGTCGTATTCTTAAATTTTCTCAATAAACAATAATAAATTGTTTAAAAATTTTATGAACCAGTTTTAGGGTTAATAATATACATATGTACTACATCATATAGAATGCAGCTTATTCTGAATTGTACTTCTTTCACAGGCACACATTCTTTGAGCTGTAATTATAAGACTTCTGTAGGTGGGAAATTTATCACACCTGGTAACTGAGATCATTTGTTTAGAACACAGTTGCCAGAACTAGTAGCTAAAGTGACTAGAACATACATTAGATGGGACTTCATCATTCGGTGGCCAATTATATGTGGTCTCTTGTACTAACTAGGAGGCAATGCCTTTGATAATGTGACTACCTAAAAATTGTGAAAAGTTAAGAATTTCAAGTAGGACCATATTTAATGACTTATACCTAAGTATTTTCTTAGTTTTAAACTTTTGTATTTCATGTGACACTTAAAAGAAAATTTGTTATATTAAGGTTTTGGTTATCATTAAATTGTTAATTTAAATTATATCTCTTCTATCATTTTATTTCCCTTTTTTTCTTCTTTCTCCTTTTACAGATATGGACACTGAGGGTCTGGGAAATTAAGAAATTATGGTTTATGGAAAGAGCACAGTCTTTTAAGGTGGAAAGTCATATTATATCCCTGAGTGGTATCCTACTCCTCCCCCCCAAAAAAAGTAACAAGCATTTTTGGTGTTTGGCAAGTGGGAGATGATATTGGTGTGATCAGATGATTGAAGGCGTCAATGATGGACAACCACCCTTATACCCAAGGTTCTGGGTTACAAGAGGAAAATTGTGTTTTCTCTTGTTGAGACAACAGATATATGTATGATTGACTATTCTTAGATTTAGAAAGTCACTGGTGTATTTTAATTGTGTTCAATTGTTCATTTATTTCTTCCTACAGTTTGAAGTCATAGAAAGACATGGATGAAGGAGAAACAGTGAATTTGTTCTTCACAGATTTGAGATTTTCTGATTTTCAGTAGTCCGTGGGAAATTTTATCAACATGAGTTTGTTCCAAAGTTCATCACCCAAAAAGTAACATCCACTGATATCTGATTTTTTTCTCTTTTTTCAGATATATCTGACAGCATTTGTTCAAGTTGAAAATAAAACTTTGTTTAAAATGAATAATCTGAAAGATTTTTTTAGATAAATAACCCTGATTCAAATTTATCTTTCTTTCTGTTTTGGCCCACCTTACTGTCATTGAAAGGGATCGAGTTCTTTTATTGCATCCTTCAATTAATTGAAATATCAAGTTATAAACAATTTATGTAAAGAGGGATAGAGGTCTAGGCCCTACTGCATTTTATTGAAAGAACCTGATGGATGACTTAGCTTACCTCGAGACCAGATGATGCTGGGCTGGTACTGGGCTGACATGGAGCAGTAGCATCAGTGTCATTTGGGAACTTGTTAGAAATACAAATTCTCAGACCCCATTCCAGACATACTGAATTGGAAATTTGAAGGTGGTCCAGCAATCAGAGTTTTACAAGTCCTTTAGGTGAATCTGAAGCACACTAAAGCTTGAAAACCACTGGCTTAGGCTCGACCTATGTGATGACCAGTCTTACTTCACTGGCTTGTGACTGTTTCAAGTAAATTGAACAGGACAATAAAGGCTGAACTGGGAAAGAGACCAGAATTCTCAGGTATGGAGAGACAGAGAAAGACCAGGTACAAAGATTGGGTGGTAACAGTGAAAAAAAAATAGATAAGGGAAAAATCTAGTCCCAGAAGTATACAAACATTATGATGCCTTGTATATGAAGTTTAAAAACAATCAAAACAATCACCATAAATTGATTATGGGTAAATATACATGTAATAAAAGGAATGTATAAGAATTATGCATGCATATGTAGCACACAAAAAGTCATGTATGAGAATTATAAACAACTTATTTAGGATAGTGTCTACATCGAGTGGAGAGAAAGTGAAGAAAATTTAATTGGGGAGGATTACAAGGTGGGCTTCAACTCTGCAAATGGCCAAGAGTCCAGTGTGTGGGGTTAAGGGGATGTGCATGCTCAGAACTTTTGCCCCCCTACCTATTTGGGGCCCGAAATTTTCTCCCCTTGTAGCCCTAAGTCCTAAGGCCCAAGAGGCCTGCATGGTCCTCTTCAGTGAGCCTGTGCTTCTGAGAGTTGAGTTCACAGCCAAGATATATACTCCCAGGACTGAGAAGTGACCAAGAGGTAATGGCTGTAGGCAGGGAACAGAGGACAAGTTAGCTACATTATCTGCATATATGCATATGAAGCCTCTTGAGGTGAGGAATGGAGCTCAGTGAGTGTAAAGAAGAGGTAAAGGAGAGGCTGGGATCTGAGAGGAGGACCATGGACTTAGGGTGGTGGCTCTATTCTCTCCACATCACTGGAACAGAACTGAAAGGAGTCCAGGTATAGTGGACAGACCAAAAGCTGATCCGCAATAATCCCCACCTTCTGGTATTCACACTCTTGTATAATTCCTTGCCCTGGAGTTTGGCAGGACTAATGACTTCCTTCTAACCAATAGAATATGGAAAGGTGGGAGAGATCCTTTGTGTGGTAATTTGTTATATAACAATAGATGATTAATACACTCGATTTAGCACAGGACAGCCCTGGAGATAAGTATCTGGATGTGATCTTGAGTACCACCGAACCATTCCTGACATACACCTGTACTGACAGCTTTGTTTTTTACTTTCCTCAGCCAACTATATAAGAAAAACAACACAATACACCGACTACTCAAATGCAAACCTGACCCTTCAGGTTAATGTCAAGATATTTTGTTTAACAGTCTATTAGTTGATTTAAACCTTTCACATATTTTATATATGGCCTGTAAGCCCCCAATTAAACTCTTGTCCTAAACCTTTAAATATTTCAAATGTTACAGGTGGTCCAGTTTAGATATTTGACCTATTACCCCTTCCCCATCCTCACTCCCTGTCACACTTTGTTACCTAGGCACAGAAATAGTGTTGCTTCTTGCTTTGGAAATGGTCTCTGCAGCTGGATCCCATAGTTCATCATTCTACAAGGTTGGACCTATGGACCTAGTCCCTGGGCAAGGCTAAAGTATAATCACCAACCATCTTCTTGCTCCCCTTCCCATGCCCAATCACATACACCCTTTCTCCCATTCATATCTCACTCTCTCCACACATATTGGGTGTATAAATCCTCTTACTCAAAACCACTTCTCCCCCATGCAAACAGTCGCCTTGAGGCTACAGCCATCAACTTGTTCATACACACTTGTATGGAGCCCATTTAAGATCATACAGAACAATCATTCTTAAGAACAATCCTTCTTAAGAACATTTTGCTTCCCTGACAGCCTTCCTATCTGACCTGTCAATATCCTATTTGATTTCTCTCTGTTAATCATAGATTGTGATGAGCTACAGAACAGTTTCTATTTTTGTAAGGGTAGTTTTTCATAGAGCGAAATACTAAGTAAGCTACAAAAAAGCTGGAAACTTGTCAAAATGTGCCTCTCTGAATTTAGAAATTCTTAGCCTCTTCATTTAAAAAAGTTATATTGTTAGTTTTGGAAAATAAAATATTAATGCAGGAATTGTCAGAGTGATAATAACTTTATATTGGTCCCCTCTGAGAAAAAAACAAAGGGGTAGGAGGTGTAGCATGCCACAATTATCTTGGGGAAGAGTATAAACCCAAATAAACTATTTGCTATGGGCAGTTGAAGGAAATATAAGCAAACTATCACTTATAAAAGTATGAAAAGTGCTCCACACGACATCCTGATTTGCCAGTCACTGCAAATTCCATTAGATCTGCTGGGCCATTCTGACCAAGTGAAAGAGCAGGTTTCATGGCAGCCTGTGTATATTGCAGATCTTTTTCTCATTCTGGACCCCACTCAAAACTGGCAGCCTTTTAGCATACTCAGTAAATGGGTAGGATTAGCACTCCCAAGTAAGATATATGATGCCTTCAAAATCAAAAGAAGCCCACTAGTATGGGCCAGGTGCAGCAACTTTTCCTTCCCCTTGAAGGAATATTTCAAAGTTCTCTAGACCACTGAACCCCTAGAAAATTCACCAAGGACGCCAGTCCATGAATTTTTTTGTGGGGTTCATTTCCCAGTCTCTGGCATACATTCATCTTACCAAGGTGTCTAGGGTTGTTGCTGCATCCTACTCATCAGGTTCAATTAGCATGATATCATCAATGTAATGGGACAGTGTAATTTCCTATGGTATGGAGAAGTGATCAAGATCCCGAAGGATTAGTTTTTGACATAAGTCTGGAGAATTGATAGAGCCCTGAGGCAGAATGGTGAAGATAACCTGCTGGCCCTGACAGCTAAAATCAAACTGCTTCATAGGGTCTTTATTTCCAAATACAGAGGGAAAAAAGCTTCACACCGGGTGCCAGGGGATATGTTGCTTTTCTCCAGCAAAGAAACCACATCTTGAATAGCATCTACAATTGGGTTCACCATTTGACTGCTTTTATAATAATCCACTACTATTCTTGAAAAGCCATCTTTCTCCTACACAGGCCAAATAGGAATGTTGAATGGGGATATGATGAGAAGGTCCACTACCTGAATATTTGAAGTCCTTGATGGTGGTGTTTCATCCAGGAATACAGTAAGTCCCCTACATACGAATCTTCAAGTCATGAACTTTCAAAGATGCGAATGTGCATTTGCATGTCCAGTCACATAAGTTAGTTCACGTGTCCGGTGTACATTGTAATGTGAGTGCATCCTCTACAGGTAGTTGTGCTTTTGTGTACTTTACTGTATAGAGTATAGTACAGTACCTTTATTTCAAGCCCAGGATGTCTGGAAGCAAGCATAAAAGCAGCAGTGATGTACCTGGTACTACTGTACTTTTCAGGGTACTGTACTGTAAAATTAAAAATGTTTTATTTTTTGTGTTTGTTTTCTTATGTATTATTTGTATGAAGAGTATTATACACCTATTACAGTGCAGTACTATATAGCGGATTCTGTTAGTTCAATATCTAGGCTAACTTTGTTGGACTTATGAACAAATTGGACTTACGAACACACTCTTGGAACGGAACTTGTTTGTATGCAGGAGACTTACTATACAATATTGCTTTTGGTTTACTGTATTAGTAGACAGAGGCAGTTTTAGTGTTTTTCACTTGGCCTTCCCTGCAGTAATTGTCCATATTCTATGGAGCAGGAAACCAACATGGGGATTCTTTCCCCATGTTGAGTGTCTATTTCTGAGTGTGTCTATTTCATTTACGCATTCTGTAATGAGGATAACAACAGTGTAGCAGGATATGTGTCACTCACTTGAGTCAAAACTCCACAGTGGCATTTTGAGTCTCTGGGAATTAGGATTACTTCAGAGTCAGTGTCTAGTAATCTCTGAAAATTTTTATTATTTCCCTCCTTCCTCATTGCAGTTACCCTGATAAATGGATACAAGTTCCTTTAGGGAAGACCAAATAAAGATTTACAATATTTCTTTTGGTTGGGTAGCAGAGTCCTTTTTCAAGGGGATCTGGCCTCCCCTTTATTCACAGGGCATAGAATTTGTGAAGTGGCTCAAGTATGGGAGTTGAGCTCAAGAAGGCCTGTGACTTTTTATTGTAGCGATTCAAGTCAGATTTCTATTTATTAGATATAGAGCTGTTTAGTTTATACAGATGAAGTAGAATTTAGTAGACTGCTCATCTATTTTAGTTCTAGGGACACCACAATCTACTTGTCAACACCAAAGCTCACTGTGAGTCAGAAAATGCTCATTACTGCTTAAGCTCTGACACCTATTATAGCAACCATACCCATCTTGTCTCTGGCACATACATGTCCCCACTTGTCTCCTTCCAAACCAAGAACACAATGTCCCCTTTTGATGCAGGAAGCTCAATTTGATGGCAGCAGTTCCCACTCTCATCTATGCCCTACAAAGACTATACGTCACAGAGCATTCAGTGATGCTGAGGCTCCCCTCATGGATGTGTTTCTAACAGCTTTGGTAAAGAAAGAGTCTTCTGGACTTTTCTGGATGTCACAGTGGGGTGTTGAGAGTAGGTGTTAAGTGATAAATCCACTCTACCATTTCAAACTCCTTAAACCTTTAGATACCTTCATCTCCAGTGTTCTAAGGAAGTACTGACATTTTGACTTCATTTCCTATAGGATACCTTTGGGTGTGTGTTTCAGTCAACCAATTAAGCAAATTGTTAAGTTCACTCTTGCCCACTGAAATTGACATATTAAATACTCTCCACTTAGTGAGACCATATCAATAAATATGGCCCAATCCAACATATCTTTTTACATCATGATCCAACAACTTTAGGATCTATTTCCACACTTGTTCCCCAGATTTCATTAATATAAGTGGACAAAATCATATAACTCTTTTGATATGTATCATACCTTCCCATAGGCTACACTTTTTACCTCATGCTCTGGAAGCTGCTAGGACTTGAGTCTGGTTATAGACCTAAAAACAATGGTAATTATGTGATATGATGGAGGTGTTAGCTAGCACTATGGTGGTAATCATTTTGTCATAATGCATTGTATACCTTAACTTACATAATATTATATGACAATTATATCTTAATAAAGGTAGGAAAGTAAAAATAAAGCAAAGATACATGGTGTGGGTAGGTGCTGAGGAGGATCAGTAGTCCCTTGCAAGTCAGTTACCTCAGGCAAGGCCATTACAGGTTTTTCATACTAAGGAAGATTGATCTCCTCAGACACAAGTGTAAAGACTGCTACTAATAGCAATGGAAGATTGGCAGAATTTATGGTTTCAAGGACTTCAGCTTCATGATGATCTTCCTGCATGTTCCTGTCTAAATTTTCATTGTTCAATTACTTTTCTATCCATGGTCTAACTTTAATATAAGAGAATCCATGAGTTTGGAAAATAAATTTTCATTGTACTTCAGTCACCCACAAGATTATACTTTAGTTTTGCTTTTCAGAAATATCAGCCTTATGACTACATGAGATAACAATTGTTGTTTAGAGCAGTCATAGATATGGTTTGCTTCCCTACCAGGAACTTGATCTGGGAATTTAAAACCCTGAACTCATCATTCTCTTTCCCAAGTTCTCTGAAACATGTAGAAGCAAACAACCAACCTCATTATAAACCTTATTTCAATAAAGTATTTTATGGCTGCAAGTGTTTTTCAGACACTCAAAGTCTTGCCATGTATATGCATTTGCTTCAAGGTGTCTACAGGTGATAATATAAGAAATTGTATTGCTGCTGTACACCGTAAACTATACTATGCACTTTACCAATGGAAAAAGCTATTAATGTCTTTAAATATAATCAGATCAGAGAACTAATTCAGAGAAGCCATCCTTAAAGCAGTTCCTCTGGAACCACTCCTGATACCTGTTCTGGCTATTTTTATGCACAACAAATCATCCCCAAAATTGTGATATAATACAAAAATTTTATTATGCTATCAGATTTTTTAGGTCAGGAATTCTGAAATGGCATAGCAGAAAAGATTTATCTCTGTTCCATTATATCTTGGGCTTCAGCTGGATAGACCTGAAATCTAGGAGTCTTTCATTAGCTGGGGAATGGAATAATATGAAGGTACTTTCACTCACACATACGATGCCCAGATGAAAGGATGCAAAAGCTAGGATTGCCAATCAGAACACATGCATGCATGTGAACTCTCTAGATGGCTTGGCTTCCTTAGAGCATATTGGCCTCAGGATAGACATATTACATGGCAGCTCAAGAATTCAAAGACAATTGTTACAGAAGGCCATATGAAAGTTGCATTGACTTTCAGGGTCTATCCTTGGAAGTCAAATAGTGTCACCTTCACCAAACCCTATTAAATGAAACTTTCCCCCCAAACCTGCCCAGTTGAAAGGGTTAGAGACATAGGCCCCAATTCTCAATGAGATATAGCAATGCTCTTGAGCAGCATGTGGGATGGAAGACAAAGTCATAGATATCTTTGGAAAATACAGTCTTCCACAGTCTGCTCTCTAGCAACAATTACTTATATTCTTCCAGCATGCAAATTATACTCATCTCCTTCAAGACCCCCCAGAAGTCTCATACTGTTAAAGATTCTGCTCAAGACCTGGATCTCATCATCTCAATCAGGTCCCTGTGCACATAACACTCTTTGGTTATTGTTCTTCAATTTTGCCTCTTTGAGTACCATTCTTCTCAATCTGAAAACCTGTGAATTAATGAGACAAGTAATTTCTCCTTCCCTCCCAACATAAAATTTGAGACAGGCACAGGAAAATTACTATAGAGACTCCCATTCAAAAGGGAAAATAAGAGGCACTTAGCCACTGAATATGGCAATTCTAAAATCCAACTAGTCATTTCCTGCAGTTCCTTGATAAAGTAGTAGTACTACTCCCTGGGATCTGTTCTCTGAGGCTCTTGGCTTTGCACTGTGTGTCTTGCTTCTGCTCTTTGAGTCATCTTTCTTTTTTCCCTAAGAAGTGGCCTGTGTGTAAAATGGAGTAACCTCAGTCTTCTACACTCTCAGAGAAGTTTGGGTGCCCAAATGCCTCTTTTTATTTTGTATAACCCCTATCCATTTCAGTTCAAACTGAGGCAGTTCCTTTAAAACCTTTCGGGGCTTCCTGCATATCAATTTATAATCTACTCCATTAAACAAAAACCACACCTAGAAATTTCTTCTCTACCTTGGAATTCTGTGAGGCTCTTATAGGATACACCTTTGAAATTTTAATAAGTCCTATAATTTAATTTGAATTATAATTTTACGATTCTTAGAAGATGTTTTGTCTATCTGAAAGTGTCTGAGAGCCACTGACTTAGATCATTCTAAGATCAGGACAAAGGCTCTTACATAAGGTTAAATGAAAGGTCATAAACAGATGTGAGTGTATGTTCTGTTTAAGGTTGAGAATCAGTTTAGAAATATGTGAATGTCATCCTCCCATAGGGAGTGGCCAATATAGTAGAGTAGGAAGATGTTGAGCTCACCTTCTCCCACAGGTGCACCAATATTACAACTATTTACAGAGAAACTATTGAAGAGAATGACCTGAAAACTAGCAAAAAAGATCTTCTACAACTAACGATATAAATAAGGAACCACAATGAGATGGGTAGGATGGTCAGAGACACAGTATAGTCAATACTCACACCTCTGGTTAAGCGACCCACTTGCCGACTTTGGAGAGGCTCTTAGAGAAGAGGGAGGCAATTGAGACTTACCCTAGGGACACAGACACTGGAAGCAGCCATTTGGAGGAGCTTATTCTACTATGAGGACATTTTGGAGTGCTTCCTCTATCTTATTGGCACCTGGACCCAGCCATGCCAACCAGCCAGTCAGCCTCAGTTCTGGGACCTATGAGACCAAGCAGTTAGCCATGCAGGGACATAGCTCCACCCATCAGAAGGCCAACAGCAGCTGTAGGTCATCCTGAGCACTCCGGCCTCCCCAAGACCCAACCCCAGAAACTTGATCTGCCCAACAGTGGGCTGGCACTGGGCCTGGGATTCCCCAGGGGTCTGTAGCCAGCCACCTTAAGATGTAGCCCTGCCCACTAGTGGCCAGCAGCTCCCACATTAGGCAGGACTTGGCAACCAATGAGGTTGGGGGCTAGCCACACTTAGCAGAACACCCACAGTAGTTGGTCTCACTACAAAAGAAGGGACCATGCAGCCCACATAGGGGTCACCCCTAGAGCATATAACTCTGGTGAACAGAGGGGAGTGTGTTGCTGGGACCCATAGAACATCTCCTACATAAGTCCATTTCTCCAATATCAGGAAACATGCCTGACCTACCTCATGCATAGAAATAAAAAACAAAGAATCAGGCAAAATAAGGTGACAAAGGAAAATTTGGGGGAAAAAAAGAACAAGATAAAACCCCAGAAGAAGAGCAATGCAAAGTGGAGATAAGTAATCTACCCAATAAAGAGTTTAAGGTAATGATCATAAAGATGCTCAATGAACTTGGGAGAAGATTGGATGAACACAGTAAGAAGTTTAACAAAAAGTTAGAAAATATAAAAGGGAAGCAAACAGAGCTGAAGAATCCAATAACTGAACTTAAAAATATACTAGAAAGAATCAACAATAGATTAGGTGATACAGAGGAATAAATCAGTGAACTGGAAGACAGAATAGTGGAAATCACTCAAGCTGAAAAGAAAAAATAATTTTTTATAAATGAGGACAGTTTAAGAGACCTCTGACACAACATCAAGCATACTAATATTCACTTTACAGGAGAAGAGAGAGAGAGAAAGGGGCAGAGAAATTATTTGAAGAAATAATAGCTGAAAATTTCCCTAACCCAGAAAAAGAAACAGACATCCAGTTCTAAGAAGCATAAGGAGGACCACACCAAAACACATTGTAATTAAAATGGCAAAAATTAAAAATAAAGAGAGACTATTAAAAACCAGGAAGGGAAAAGCAATTAGTTCCACACAAGGGAACTCCCATATGACTTTTCAGCAGAAACTCTGCAGACAAGAAGGAAGTAGCATGATATTGATATATTTAAAGTGATGAAAGGAAAAACCTACAACCAAGAATACCCTACCCAGCAAGGTTATCATTCATATTTGAAGGAGAGATAAAGAGTTCTACAGACCACCAAAGTCTAAAAGAGTTTAGCACCACTAAACCAGCTTTATAAGAAACGTTAAAACGATTTCTCTAAGCAGAAAAGAAGAGACCACAGCCTGAAATATGAAAATTACAAAAGGAAAAACCTCATTGGTAAAGACAAATATACAGTAAATGTAGTAGATCAACCACTTATAAAGCTAGCAGGAAAGTTAAAAGACAAAAGTAGTAAAATCATCTATGTCCACAATAAGTAGTTAAGGGATATACAAAACAGAAAATGTAAATTATGATGTCAAAAACGTTAAATGTTGTGGGGAGGATTAAAACTTCAGGGTTGTTATAACTTGAGATCATCAACTTAAAAAAAATATATATATATATATACCTCGTGATAACCACAAACAAGAAATCTATACTAGATACACACACACACAAAAGAAAGGAATCCAAACACAATACTAAAGATAATCATCAAATCACAGAGAAGAGAGCAAAAGAAGAAGAAAAGAACAAAAAGGAACTACAAAACAATTAACAAAATGGTAATAAGTACATACCTATCAATAATTACTTTAAATGTAAATGCTCTGATCAAAATACATAGAGTGGTGAATGTATACAAAAACAAGACCTATCTATATGCTGCCTGTAAGAGACTCACTTCAGATTTAAACATACACACAAACTGAAAGTGAAGGGATAGAAAAAGTTATTCCATGCAAATGGAATAAAAAAGAAAGCCAGGGTAACAACACTTATATTAAACAAAATAGAATTTAAAACAAAGACTGTAACAAGAGACAAAGAACGACATTACATACCACTACTGGGTATTTATCCAAAGAAAACAAAAACACTAATTAGAAAAGATATGTACCCCTATATTCATCTCAGCATTTTCTACAGTAGTCAAGATATGGAAGCAACCTCAGTGCCCATCAATAGATGAATGGATAAGGAAGATGTGGCATACATACACAATGAAGTATTATACAGCTATAGAAAATGAAATCTTGACATTTGCAACAACATGAATGGACATAGAGGTTATTATGCTAAGTGAAATAAGTCAGGGAAGGACAAATAATGTATGATTTCACCTATATGCAGAATCTAAAAAACAAAACAAATGAATAAACATAACAAAACAGAAACAGAGTCATAGATACAGAGGGCAAACAGGTGGTCACCAGATGGGAAGGAAATGAGAAGATGACAGAAATAGGTGAGGGATATTAAGACATAATAAACAAACAAGAAGTATGTGAATGACTGTGAGTGAGTGTGAAATGTGACAATGATAGTATGAAAGTATGAGAATGTGAGGGAGAGTGAAAAAATATGGATAGGTTTACTGAAAACAGCCAGAATTTTCCAAAACTTTCCATCAGGGTCATAGAATTAAACAAAACATACGCTGGGATTATAATCATCAGTTTTATCATTCTATGGATGAACATCACCCTGGTTGCTAAAACAAAGCCTGATTCCTCACATAGGATGTGGGGAAGGGTGGTGGAGAGAGTACAACTGACTGCTATGGAGGACACAGACCTGGGTCCAATATGGGCTCCTCTGCTTCTCATCTGTGTGACTTTGGGCACATGCCTGAGAGTGACCATTTCCTCACACCCATGCTAATGGTCTAGTAGGTCATTCAAAACAGGTTTAAAATGTGGAATCACATTTCTATTTATTCTCTCTGTATTTTATTTCTGAAGATGTCTCTATTTACATTTTCTCTCTGAGAGAAGTGAAAACAATCCTGTTTGGCTATATGTATAATCTTGTCCTAGATGGTTCTTTTGTGAGCCCCAGAGGTATGAGATGGCTTCATCTTGTTTAGAATACTTAGGCCTGAACAGATAGGGCTTTTTCTTATTAATCTTCTTATTAATAAACAATTGAAATTAAAAATAATTTTGTTATTAATCTCCCAAAATCAATCAAGGCCATACTATGTTTCTGTCTCTCTAACTGGAATATCCTGAATTTGTGTAACAGTGTCCTTCCTTACTTACTTTTTTGTCTGCTTGTTTCATCATAGGATGATAAAAAATTCCTTAACTCCAGGCATCTTTATACATTTGCAGGGTGTTGATTTAGCATTTCCTGGGGAATGCAATTTCCCAAATATGACAGGCTCAATTTCTCTCCCTGTGGTCACAAGAACATAAGATAGTTTCTAGAGTTTGTTTCTCTTCTCTGGGAGCTTGATTTTTCTCCAATATCATTGTACATGTTTTTCCAATGATTATCTACATGTTTGGCTCTGGCATTGCCTCAGTGTGGGTTATTTTCTCTGAACCTGTGGAGGTTATCTTCATTAAATTCTCTCCTCCTTATTAGAGTCCTGGTGACTGTTATAATTGTGCAATTTTCACTTTTTATATGGATCTCTTATAAGAAACTTAGATATATTATTTAAGTTCTCCTTTCTCGCCTGAGCCTTCATCTCCACGTTCTAACTTTTTCACTTTTGCTTCATCCATTCATTCATTTCTAGCTTTGGGAGGAATGTGTGATCATTGAGAAGTATTAAAGACAGTGCTTGTGAATGTGCCATAGAAAGTATATGTTAATCTTGCAACCCATGTATTTATACCCATGTATACATTAGTCTTGTGACCCATTGCATTTTCATTTTTCTGTTGCCTGGGATGGAGGAGGTCCAGTTATTGAATACAGTTATGCATTGAAATTATATGTTGTATACAAAGATATGATATCCGGAATCCCTAAAGACCCAATCTTTGCAGATTTTAATGTGTGTGTTTGCTTGGGGATTGAAACTAAGGGCCTAAGGCCCCTTGGCAAGTGACTCAAGCCTGAGATCTTTAGGGAAGATCATCAGATATATCTCAGACATGCCTGCATTCTCTCCATCTTTGGGTCTTGGGATCAATCATGGCAACCAAGTGTTGTGATTGAATTTGGGGCTTTGTAGACTTTGAGATCTTTTCCACCCTGTTTATCTACGTCTGTGTGTCTACTGGAAAAGACAAACCTGTTCCTTTGTGTCCTCCATAACTCACTATTTGAAAAGATTTTTTCTTCAATTTTTTTGAGGGTTGCTGATATTGCCTTTAATATTTTATTTACTAATTTATTAATTGGATTAGGTGGACAATAAATGGCTGATGTCTAGATTAAAGGGGTACCACTGGGAATGAATTTGTATTTTCCAGTTTCCATAGAAACCTAACAACAATTAGAACTTTATAATGGCATTCTGCTTTCTATGATACCTGGGTTATATCCACATATCCCGGAAGCAGAAATATTAGCAGCATATTTACACTAGATGGAAGAATGCTTCCATCAACAACAGGCTTATTGCTTGTCTACCATTATTATGAGCTGTTGTATTCTTTGAGGGGGAGGATGTAACTCAGGATAAGTGACATCTGATCTATCCTCTTGGGTGGGAGAAGCCTGTTGCTTCTGCTGAGAAAAAACTGACATTCCAGCTGTGCCCATATGCCTCTTATTCTGTGATTTAAGATGACAGAGGCCTGCGATTTGATGTTCTTGTGACTTTTGAGTTATAGAAAGAGAGGTTCCTAAACATATTTGAATAGCCCCAATCTCTTCCCCACTTTTCATCCTGTCTCTAATTATGGTAGCTGCCTCCTGCTGTTACTTCTTGTATGCTGTCTCAATGTTTCCTTCTCTTTTTCTGTCCCTTTCAATATTCCAATTTTTTAAAACAATTCATCATTCAACCTATTTAAATAACTGATGTGTGTTATTTTTTTCCTTTGCATTTTATTTTCAGTAATTTCTCCATAATGTGGTTAAGTGTGATGTCCTTTGCATTCCCTTTGGTGTTTGTGACATTTCTTGAATGCATGTTTTGATGCCTTTAATATTTTAAAAATTCCCAGCTATGTTACTTACAATATTTTGTTCATTGATTCTGTATCCCCTCTCATTCTGAGGCTGCAATTACACATCCTTTAGTCCTTTGCATCAAGGTAGTTATGTCTGTTAAGGCAGAGGACCTTAATTCAGACAGGTGATTCAAAGCTGAGATTCAATGTTTGGGAGGGCTGATTTTTATTCTTAGCCCTTCATAATTCCTTACTGAAGTCCTTGGGCATGCAAAGGGCTTTTTCTCAGTATCAGAGAAAAATCCAGTTATTGGTCTTCAAGCCCCAAGATGCTTCTGGAAGCTCTGCTCAGCTCCAAAACCTCAGCTACTACTTTCAAAATCAACAAATGTCTTATGGGAAAACACCCTGCCAAATTTTGGTCCCACCTCTTTGCTTTCTTTCTTTGGGGATTCCCTTCCTTTCCAATTTGGATGCTTTTTATTTCATTTTCTTGTCTGATTGCTGTGTCTAGGGTTTCCAATACTATGTTAAATAGTAGTGGCGAGACTGGGCGTCCTTGTTTTGTTCCTGATTTTAGAGGAAAAGCTTTCAGCTTTTCACCATTGAGTATGATGTTAGCTGTGATTTTGTCATAAATGGCCTTTATTATTTTAAAGTATGTTCCCTCTATATCAACTTTAATGAAAATTTTTATCATGAATAGATGTTGTATTTTGTCAATTTGTGAATTTTCAACTTTCCTCTTGTTATTAATTTCTAGTTTCATACAATTTTAGTCAGGAAAGATACTTGACATAATTTCTACCTTCCTAAATATGTTCAGACTTGTTTTTTATGCTAATATATGCCTATCCTAGAAAATGTTCCATGTGTGCTTGAGAAGAATGTGTATTCTGCTAATGTTGAATGGAATGTTCTGTATATGGCTGTTAGGTTCATTTGGTCTACAGTGTTCAAATCCACTGTTTCCTTATTGATTCTCTGGATGATCTATCCATTTTTGAGAGTGGGATACTAAAGACTCCAACTATTATTGTATTCTGTTTATTTCTTATTTTACTTCTGTTAGTGTTTGCTTTATATATTTTAGCTGCTTTGATGTTGAGTGCATAAATATTTGCAATTATTATATCTTCTGGATGAATTAATCCCTTTATCATTATCTAATGACCTTCTTTGTATCTTGTGACCATTTTTAGCTTAAAGTCTATTTTGTCTGATATAAGTATAGCTGCCTCCATTTTCTTTTTGTTACTATTTATAGGCTTAGAATCTTTTTTTCCATCCCTTCACTCTCAGACTGTCTTTAAAACTAAGGTGTCTGTTTAAGGCAGCATATTATTGGATTTTGTTTTTGGTTTTTTTTTTTTTTTTTTTTGGCGGTATGTGGGCCTCTCACTGTTGTGGCCTCTCCTGTTGTGGAGCACAGGCTCTGGATGCACAGGCTCAGTGGCCATGGCTCACGGGCCCAGCCGCTGTGCAGCATGTGGGATCTTCCCGGACCAGGGCACGAACCTGCGTCCCCTGCATTGGCAGGCAGACTCTCAACCACTGTGCTACCAGGGAAGCCCCGTTTGTTTCATTTTTTTAATCCATTCAACCATTCTATGTCTTTCGATTGGAGAATTTAATCTATTTTTATTTTAAAGTAATTATTGATAGGCAAGAACTTGTTATTCCTATTTTGATCATTGTTTTCTGACTGTCTTATAGATCCTTTGTTCCTTCCTTCCTCATTTCTGGTCTGTATGTTCTTGTATTTTGCTGAACTTCCTTAAGAGGACTATTCTGAATTCTTTGCCAGACAATTCACAGGTCTCCATTTCTTTAAGGTCAGATGCTAGAGCTTTATTAGTGGTGTCGTTTTTATACTATTCTCCATGATCCTTGAATCCTTGCATTGGTATCTGCACATTTGAATGAGCAGTCTCCTCTTCTAGACTTTACAGGTTTGCTTCAGCAGGGAAAGAGCTTCACCAGTCATCTCGACTTGGAGTACTGTATAGGTCAGCTGGTAGCATTCAAAGGCAGGCAGGGCCTGCTATCAGGGTCTCTAGCTGGCCAAGGCCACTGCTTATACTCTGGGAGGGCAGGGTATTACTGCCTGGGCTCCATGGTTGGGTTTGTCTGTTGGCTGTGCTCCTTGTCCAAGTAGAGCTCCCTGGTTGGGCAGGGCTGCTGGCTGCGTTCTGCAGTCAGGTGAAGCCACTAGCTAGTCTCTGCAATTACCTCCAGTTGGATGGGACCTGCAGCTGTGCTCCCCAACCAAACAGATGGTGCCACTGGCTGGACTCTACATTCATGTGACACCACAAGCCAGGCAGCACAGTTGGATGGGGCTTCAGATGTGCTCTGAGATCAAGCAGGGGTCTGCAGGCTGTGCCCTGAAGTTGAATGGGACCACAGTCTGGATTTTGCAATTGGGTAAGCTGTTGGATATTCTCTGCTGTTGTTCAAGGACACTAGCCAGGCTCTCTGATTGGGTGGAAACTGCAGCTGTACCCCACAGTTGGGTGGAGCTGGAGACGGTGTTTGATGCTGGGTTGATGTCCCATCTCCCTGGTCAGGTGGGCTCACAGGCCATGATTCCCTATTGGGTGGAATCACTGGCTCAGCTTCCTGCCTGAGTGAAGCCACAGGCTGTGTTCAGTAATCAGGCAAGGCTATAGGCTTTGCTCCAATTCTGGGTGGAGTTTTAGGCTGAGCTGCATGGCTTGGTGGTACCATAGGCTGTGCTCTGAGGCTGCTCATGGTAACAGTTCGGGCAAGCTGGGCAGGGCTGCTGGCTTGGCTCCCTGTCCAGGTGTGCCATCAGATGTGCTCTGCACTTTCCAGATGTCTGTGGCCACTTTTCCCAGAGGGGCAGGACTTGGAGGTTATGCTCAACAACTTGATGAGACTGAAAATTTGCTCTCCAGACAGGCAGGCCATAAGATGTGTTCCACAGCTGCTGGCCATCTGTGGCCATGCTTCCCAGAGTGGCAGGACTGGAAGTTGTGCTTAACAGTTGAGTGAGACTGCAAATCTGCTCCCCTGCCTTAGCAGAGCCTTAGAATGGGCTCCACAGCTAGTATAATCTGTTAGCTGAGGATCCAAACCATTCAGAACTGCCAACAGAGCTCCCTGGCTACAGAGGGCTACAGGCTTGACTCTATAGTAGAGAAAATCACTGGCTGGGATTCCTGCTCAGGCACCACTGCAAGCAGGCACATGGCCCACCAAGATTGAGTGCTCGTTGTTGTAAATCCCACCCACCTTCTCCACCTCTATCTGATCCCCAGTGGTCGAACTCCACAGATTCTCCCAGTGATCCCCATGAAATGAGACTTGAATGGGCCTCCAAGAAGCATCCCACAATGCTGGGGAAGCTGAATGTTCATCTTTGGTTCTCTTTTTCCCACTGGAGAAACTATAAATCCAAGGGGACCCTGTCAGTGTGGCACTGGGCTGGCCTCAGGGAGGGGCAGTGTGGTCAAAGTAAAGCTGCTCTTTGGACACTTCTAATGTGGTTTCTCTTGGTCTCTGTGGTCTAGGAGTATGCTTCAGTCTCACCTCCAAGGTTCTGGGATTTTCACAATGGTGTCTTGTCTATGGATAGT
>NW_020173698.1:0-761 GCF_003031525.2 Neophocaena asiaeorientalis asiaeorientalis | reverse complement strand
GGTAGACTGCCTATTTCCTCTTCATTTGTTAGGTCTGGTAGATTTTTATCTTGCTCCTTCGTCTGATGTGTGTTTTTCTGTCTTCTCATTTTGCCTATCTTACTGTGTTTGGGATCTCCTTTTTGCAGGCTGCAGGTTCGTAGTTCCTGTTGTTTTTGGTGTCTGTCCCCAGTGGCTAAGGTTGGTTCCTTGGGTTCTGTCGGCTTCCTGGTGGAGGGGACTAGTGCCTGTGTTCTGATGGATGAGGCTGGATCTTGTCTTTCTGGTGGGCAGGTCCACGTCTGGTGGTGTGTTTTGGGGTGTCTGTGGACTTCTCTTGGTTTTAGGCAACCTCTCTGCTAATGGGTGGGGTTGTGTTCCTGTTTTGCTAGTTGTTTGGCATAGGGTGTCCAGCACTGTAGCTTGCTGGTCGTTGAGTGAATCGGGGTGCTGGTGTTGAGATGGAGATCTCTGGGAGATTTTTGCTGTTTGATATTATGTGGAGCTGGGAGTCTCTTGTGGACCAGGGTCCTGAAGTTGGCTCTCCCACCTCAGAGGCACAGCACTGACTCCTGTCTGCAGCACCAAGAGCCTTTCATCCACACGGCTCAGAATAGAAGGGAGAAAAAGTAGAGATAAAGAATTAGTAGAAGTAGGAAGGAAAGAAGGAAGGAAGAAGGGAAGGAAGAAGGAAAGAAAGAAGGAAGGAAAGAAAGGTGGGAGGGAGGGAGGGACTGTGGGAGGAAGGAAGGAAGGAGGGAAGGGAGGAAAAAAGAAAGAAA
>NW_020173697.1:4947559-4978036 GCF_003031525.2 Neophocaena asiaeorientalis asiaeorientalis | reverse complement strand
AAAAAATAAAGACCCTCAATCTAAACACACAATCCAATGGAGACTAGTAAAGACTCAACTAACGCAAGGTATTTTTCCCCCTGCAAGCCAGAGGACTTTCTTTTATCAACTTTTCGTTGCAGGCAGTGCTAAAAATGTCACAGAACAGTACACAGTGCTTTTCATATCAAAGCAACCCGGGCATTATAGCAACCACACAGAGACCACTATTATCCAAAAAATGGATATCAGCTCCCCAATTTAGGTATAAACATTAGTATAAGAAATAACGCTAATGGGGGAGGAGAGGAGACAAGGAAAACTTCTCGGAGGAAATGGAGAGCAGCCTTGAAGAGTCAAATTTCAATAAGCTGCAAAAACTGTCAAGAGATGAAGGGCTCCCAGCCGAGGAAACATACTGACTTAGAAAGTCAACAAATATTTTTTGTGCATCTGACTCCATCACTGTGTTAAGCACTAGAGTTACAGTGAACAAGATACTGAGGCTTACATTTTATTGGTCAGAATTCAGTCACATGGCCACACCCAGCTGCAAGGCAGTTTGGGAAATGTAGTTTTTAATTTTAGACGTTCACGTGTCAAATGAAAAATGACTATCAAAGAAGGGGAAAATGGAGTTTGGAGAAGAACCAGCAATCTCTGCTACCTAGGAAAGAGGTCATCCAAGACACAAATAAATCGAAATAACTTTCTAGGACAGTGATAAAGGGAAGTCCTAGTTTGAAAGTTGTGCAGGACACTAAAAAGCATACAGCCTAGAATGGAGCAGGTGGATGTGGGGGAGGGGCACTAGAAAAGGTATCGCAAACAAACAAAAATTGATGGACCACAGTATTGAGAGGAGTTTTAGAGTTCTGTTGAAGAGACGGGGGGGTAGAGTCTTGATGGACACATTTCAAACTAAAAAATATATATAAAACAAGGCAACTATTAACTCCAGAAAGTCTCCAGAAATGAAAATTGGACGAAACATAATTATAGATACTATGTGCCTCAATGTTCGCATAGCTGGTCTTCAGAGATGGTCCTCAATACTATCTAGCAATGTTACTACCTTCCTCTGCTCACCTCACCTTCTCACCTCCATAATGACAAACTCACACCTCCTCACTCTCCTCAGACCCCAATGCCCCTCCCCCAGAAGGTAACTCCTCAAACTCTAAAGAGAAAATAAAGTCCCCATTTGAGGGTGATAGTCATATATTCAGTGTAGAACTAATTTGCCCTTTTATATGACTTACTAACACAGCCTTTAACTTTTTTGGTACAAGCACAGAGGAAACCCAAGAGTTGAGCATGTAAATTTGTGGTTTTGCCAGACTGATGTGATGAAGACACAAAGGGACAAGGGAGTATAGTGCGTTGTCCACTAGCACAGTAGCGTCAACAGAGGGGGTCATGACATCATGCTGAGTGTTCAGAGCATCTAAATCCTTTGCACTGTATTGGGACAGAAGGAAGGAGAGTTGATTCAGTGCTAGGGCAAGACCATAAACGTGCACCTTCATCCATTCTAAGTGTATGTGAACTCCTTCTGATCCTCCTCATGACAGACACATAAAGAAGCCACTCTCCATTGTCGATAGCTGCATATAAGGTGTCACAGGCTGTGCTGATCTAATCCTATTGAGACATCGTATCTGATACAGCAGCTGTGGTAAGGAAGTTACTTGTTTCAATGTGTAATAGTTCACCATCCCCAACCACAGTGCATCAGTCCTTTGCAGGGGCAAGCTCACTAATTAAAAAGGGATAGGAGGAACTTCCCTGGTGGCACAGTGGTTAAGAATCCGCCTGCCAATGCAGGGGACACGGGTTTGAGACCTGGTCCAGGAAGACCTCACATGCCACGGAGCAACTAAGCCCGTGCGCCACAACTACTGAGCCTGTGCTCTAGATCCTGAGAGCCACAACTACTGAACCCACGCACCACAACCACTGAAGCCCATGCACCTAGAGCCTGTGCTCTGCAACAAAGACACCACGATGAGAAGCCCACGCACCGCAACAAATAGTAGCCCCCGCTCGCCACAACTAGAGAAAGCCCACACCCAGCAACAGAGACCAAACGGATATAGCACTGCTTCTGATTCACTGTCTTGTGCAGAAGTGTCAGTGGTTTCCCCTTGTCCTTTCCTATCATGATGACTCTTACTCCACAGGTCAAAGAACCAATGTGACGGTTCTGCCAATTATGGGTCAATGAAACGAAGAGCTTGTTTTTTGAGAAGATAAACAAAATAGACAAACTTTAGCTAGACTTGTCAAGGGAAAATAAAGGACTCAGAGAGGAGTCATATAAATAAAATCAGAAACAAAAGAGATGTTACAACTGATACCACAGGATCATAACAGACTACTAGGAACAATTATACACCAACAAACTGGACAACCTAGAAGAAATGGATAAATTCCTAGAAACATACAACCAAGTCAAGACTGAATCATGGAGAAACAGAAAATCTGAACAGACCAATCAATAAGGAGATTTAATCAGTAATCCAAAACCTCTCCCCAAAAAACGAAAGTCCAGGCCAGATGACTTCACTGGTCAATTTTGCCAAACATTTAAAGAAGAATTGCTACCAATCCTTCTCAAACTCTTCCAAAAAACAGAAGAGGAGGGAATACTTCCAAACTCATTTTACAATGCCCACATTACCCTGATATTAAAACCAGACAAGGATGCCACAAGAAAATTATAGGCTAATATTTGTGATGTCCCTGATGAATACTGATGCAAAAATCCTCAAAAAAAATTAGCAAACCCAACTCAACAATATAGTTGATCCTTGAACAACACAGGGGATAGTAGGGGCAGTTGAAAACCCACGTAAAACTTAACATTCAGCCCTTCTATCCACGACTCTGCATCCAAAGATTCAACCAACCTCAGATTGTGCGACACTGTACAATGTATTTGGTGAAAGAAATGTGTATATAAGTGGACCCATGCAGTTCAAACCTGTGTTCAAGGGCCAACTATACATTAAAAGGATTCTATACCATGATGAAATGGGATTAATCCAGGGAGGCAAGGATGTGACACACCACATTAAAAAAACAAAGGATAAAAATCATATGACCATTTCAACAGATGAAGAAAAAGCATTCAACATCCACTTGTGATAAAAGCTCTCAACAAAGTCGATATAGAGGGAATGTATCTCAACATAATAAAGACCAAATACAAGAACACAGCTGACATCATGGTGATATCAAAAAAGCTGAAAGCCTTTCCTAGAAGATCAGTAACAAAACAAATACATCCACTCTCAGCACTTTATTCAATAAAGTATTGGAAATTCTAGCCAATGTAATTAGGGAAGACAAAGAAATAAAAGGCATTCAAATTATAAAGGAAGAAGTAAAACTGTCACTCTTTGAAGATGACATGATATTGTATAGAGAAAACCCAAAATACTCAACCAAAAAAAAAAAAAACCTGTTAGAGTAAACAAATTTAGTAAAGCTGCAGGGTAGAAAATTAATGTACAAAAATATGTTGCATTTCTGCACACTAATAATAAACTATCAGAAATTAAGAAAACAATCCCATTTACAACTGCATCAAAAGAATAAAATACCTAGGAATAAACCTAACCAAGGAAGTGAAAGACCTGAATATTTAAAACTACAAGACATTAATGAAAGAAACAGAAATCCATGCTCGAATGAACCAAGATGGCGGAGTGGCAGGACGTGCTCTCACTCCCTCTTGTGAGAACACCAGAATCACAACTAGCTGCTGGACAATCATTGACAGGAAGACACTGGAACTCACCAACAAAGATACCCCACATCCAAAGACAAAGGAGAAGCCACAATGAGACGGTAGGAGGGGTGCAATCCCAGTAAAATCAAATCCCATAACTGGTGTGTGGGTGACTCACAAACTGGAGAACACTTAGACCACAGAAGTCCATCCACTGGAGTGAAGGTGCTGAGCCCCACGTCAGGCTTCCCAACCTGGGGGTCCGGCAACAGGAGGAGGAATTCCTAAAGAATCGGACTTGGAAGGATAGTAGGATTTGATTCCAGGACTTTGACAGGACTGGAGGAAACAGAGACTCCACTCTTGGAGGGCACACACAAAGTAGTGTGTGCACAGGGACCCAGGGGAAGGAGGAGTGACCCCATAAGAGACTGAAACAGACCTACCTGCTAGTGTTTGAGGGTCTCCTGCAGAGGTGGGGGGTGGCTGTGGCTCACTGTGGGGACAAGGACACTAGCAGCAGAAGTTCTGGGAAGTACTCCTTGGCGTGAGCCCTCCCAAAGCCCACCATTAGCCCCACCAAACAGCCCAGGTAGGTTCCAGTGTTGGGTTGCCTAGGGCCAAACAACCAACAGGAAGGGACCCAGCCCCACCCATGAGCAGTCAAGCAGATTAAGGTTCTACTGAGCTCTGCCCACCAGAGCAACAGTCAGCTCTACTCACCACCAGCCCCTCCCATCAGGAAACCTGCACAAGCCTCTTAGATAGCAACATCCACCAGACGGCAGACAGCAGAAGCAAGAACGACAATACTGAAGCATGTGGAACAAAAACCACATTCACAGAAAGATAGACAAGATGAAAAGGCAGAGGGCTATGCACCAGATGAAGGAACGAGATAAACCCCCCAAAAAACAACAAAATGAAGTGGAGATAGGCAACCTTCCAGAAAAAGAACTCACAATAATGATAGTGAAGATGATCCAGGACCTTGGAAAAAGAATGGAGGCAAAGGTCGAGAAGATGCAAGAAATGTTATCAAAGACCTAGAAGAATTAAAGAACAAACAAACAGAGATGAACAATACAATAACTGAAATGAAAACTACACTAGACAGAATCAATAGCAGAATAACTGAGGCAGAAAAACAGATAAGTGACCTGGAAGACAGAATGGTGGAATTCACTGCTGCAGAACAGAATAAAGAAAAAAGAATGAAAAGAAATGAAGACAGTCTAAGAGACCTCTGGGACAACATTAAACACAACAACATTCACATTATAGGGGTCCCAGAAAGAGAAGAGAGAGAAAAAGGACCAGAGAAAATATTTGAAGAGATTATAGTCGAAAACTTCGCTAACACGGGAAAGGAAATAGCCACCCAAGTCCAGGAAGCGCAGAGAGTCCCATACAGGATAAACAAAAAGAGAAACACGCTGAGACACATAGTAATCAAATCGTCAAAAATTAAAGACAAAGAAAAAGTATTGAAAGCAGCAAGGGAAAAATGAAAAATAACATACAAGGGAACTCCCATAAGGTTAAAAGATGATTTCTCAGCTGAAACTCTACAAGACAGAAGGGAGTGGCATGATATACTTAAAGTGATGAAAGGGAAGAACCTACAACCAAGATTACTCTACCAAGCAAGGATCTCATTCAGATTCTTTGGAGAAATCAAAAGCTTTACAGAAAAGCAAAAGTTAAGAGAATTCAGCACCACCAAACCAGCTCTACAACAAATGCTAAAGGAACTTCTCTAAGTGGGAAAAACAAGAGAAGAAAAGGACCTAAGAAAACAAACCCAAAACAATTAAGAAAATGGTCATAGGAACATACATATCGATAATTACCTTAAATGTGAATGGATTAAATGCTCCAACGAAAACACACAGGCTTGCTGACTGGATACAAAAACAAGACCCATATATATGCTGTCTACAAGAGACCCACTTCATACCGAGGGACACATACAGACTGAAAGTGAGGGGATGGAAAAAGATATTCCATGCAAGTGGAAATCAAAGAAAGCTGGAGTAGCAATACTCATATCAGATAAAATAGAATTTAAAAGAAAGAATGTTACAAGAGACAAGGAAGGATGTTACATAATGATGAAGGGATCAATCCAAAAAGAAGACATAACAATTATAAATATATATGCACCCAACACAGGAGCACCTCAATACATAAGGCAACTGCTAACAGTTATAAAAGAGGAAATCGACAGTAACACAATAATAGTGGGGGATTTTAACACCTCACTTACACCAACGGACAGATCATCCAGACAGAAAATTAATAAGGGAACACAAGCTTTAAATGACACAATAGACCAGACAGATTTAATTGATATTTATACGACATTCCACCCAAAAACAGCAGATTACACTTTCTTCTCAAGTGCGCACAGAACATTCTACAGGATAGATCACATCTTCAGTCACAAATCAACCCTCAGTGAATTTAAGAAAATTGACATCATATCAAGTATCTTTTCCAACCACATGCTATGGGATTAGAAATGAAATACAGGGGAAAAAAAGTAAAAAACACAAACACATGGAGGCTAAACAACATGTTACTAAATAACCAAGACATCACTGAAGAAATCAGAGGAAATCAAAAAATACCTAGAGACAAATGACAATGAAAATACGATGATCCAAAACCTATGGGATGCAGCAAAAGCAGTTCTAAGAGGGAAGTTTATAGCTATACAAGCCTACCTCAAGAAACAAGAAATATCTCAAATAAACAATCTAACCTTACACCTAAAGGAACTAGACGAAGAAGAACAAACAAAACCTAGACAAAAGACCTGTATGCAGAAAACTATAAGACACTGATGAAAGAAATTAAAGATGATACCAACAGATGGAGAGATATACCATGTTCTTCGATTGGAAAAATCAATACTGTGAAAATGACTCTACTACTCAAAACAATCTACAGATTCAATGCAATCCCTATCATTATTACTAATGGCATTTTTTACGGATAATCAACGGACAGAGGATTAATCTCCAAAATATATAAACAGCACATGCAGCCCAATATTAAAAAAAACAAACACCCTAATCTAAAAATGGGCAGAAGACCTAAATAGACATTTCTCCAAAGAAGACATACAGATGGCCAAGAAGCACATGAAAAGCTGCTCAACATCACTAATTATTAGAGAAGTGCAAATCAAAACTACAATGAGGTGCCACCTCACACCAGTTAGAATAGACGTCATCAGAAAATCTACAAACAACAAATACTGGAGAGGGTCTAGAGAAAAGGGAACCCTCTTGCACTGTTGGTGGGAATATAAATTGATACAGCCACTATGGAGAACAGTATGGAGGTTCCTTAAAAAACTAAAAATAAAATTACCATATGATCCAGCAATCCCACTCCTGGGCATATACCCAGAGAAAACCATAATTCAAAAAGACACATGCACCCCAATGTTCATTGCAGCACTATATACAGTAGCCAGGTCATGGAAGCAACCTAAATGCCCACAGACAGATGAATGGATAAAGAAGATGTGGTACATATATACAATGGAATATTACTCAGCCATAAAAAGGAACGAAATTGGGTCATTTGTTGAGACGTGGATGGATCTAGAGACTGTCATTCAGAGTGAAGTAATTCGGAAAGAGAAAAACAAATATCGTATATTAACGCACATATGTGGAACCTAGAAAAATGGTACAGATGAACCAGTTTGCAGGGCAGAAATTGAGACACAGATGTAGAGAATAAACGTGTGGACACCAAGGGGGGAAAGCAGTGGGGGGCTGGGGGTGGGGGTGTGATGAATTGGGCGATTGGGATTGACATGTATACTGTGATGTGTATAAAATCGATGACTAATAAGAACCTGCTGTATAAAAAAAATAAATTAAAATTAAAAATTTTTTAAATAAATAAATTTGACATCGCCACTTGGAGGTCTAATGAGTATCTCATACCTGTTTATTATGATCACATTTCCATGTAAATAAATATACATTTAGAATCCTTCTGCTGTTCGCTCTGCCCCATACTCTCTTCCCTCATCCTTTCCCTTTATTTCCTGCCCCTTCTCCTAAACCAGCCCTTAGTAGTTTAGATCCCTTGGTGATTCCATAGCACCCAGTAGTTTTCCTTTGTGGTAATTAGCACACTTATACTCAATTAGTCAAATTTATGATTATCTGTTTAATGTCAACCTTGCCCCTTTAGCCTTTAAGATTTCTGAGGTCAGAGATTTTCTGTGTTGATCACTATCTCCTTAGGTTCAACTTAGTGTCTTGCATATATTAGGACCACAATAAATATACTTATTTCTTATCTTTGTACATCTAGGTTGTTTCCTATTTTTCACCATTACAGGCAATTCTACAATGAACTTTCATGTAGCTAAATCTTTGACATGTCTTTACTCATGTGCTTAGAAAAATCCCCAGAAATAGAATCACTGGTTTTATAATGAGATGCACATTTTCAAGGCTTTTGTTAAGTGTGATAGTCTGCAAAATGACCATCATTAACTTCTCCCCTCCCTGTACAAGCAAGCCACTCATCCATCAAAAAGTGAAGTCTTTAAAGAACAGGTTTGTGTTGACAAGGGTGGGGGGTGGTGGGGGAGGGATGAAGTGGGAAGTTGGGGTTAGTAGATGCAAACTATTACATATAGAATGGATATACAACAAGGTCCTACTGTATAGCATAGGGAGCTATATTGAATAACCTGTGATAAACCATAATGGAATAGAATATAAAAAAGAATGTATGTATATGTATAACTGAATCACTTTGCTTTATAGCAGAAATTAACACAACATTGTAGATCAACTGTACTTCAAAAAAATAAAAAAGAAACCCATGCTCACGGACTGCAAGAATTAATATGCTTAAAAATTACTACCCAAAGCAATCTACAGATTCAGTGCAATCTCTATTAAAATTTTAATGGCATTTTTCACAGAAACAAAACAAAACAATCCTATAATTTGTATGGAACCACAAAAGACCCTTAACAGCCAAGCAATCTTGAAAAAGAAGAACCAACCTAGAGGCATCACATGCCCTTATTATAAGCTATATTGCAAAGCTATAGTAATCAAAACAGTATAGTATCAGCATTAAAAAAACACACATGTAGTGCAATGGAACAGAAATAGAGAGTCCATAAATAAACCCACACATACATAGTTTATTTACAACAAAAGAGTCAAGAATATACTATGATGAAAGGACAGTCTCTTCAACAAACGGTGCTGGGAAAACTGGACAGCCACATGGAAAAAAAAAGAAACTGGACTATTATCTTTTACCACTAACAACAACTAATCCCAAATGGATTAAAGACTTGAAAATAAGAACTGAAATCGTAAAACTCCTAAAAGAAAATATAGGCGGTAAACTCCTTGATATTGGTCTTGGCAATGATCACAAGAAAAAAACATTTTTTTTTAACTATGGTGAAGAATGTTAACTAGACTCGTTGTAGTGATCTTTGCAATATATACAAATATCAAGTCACTATGCTGTACACCTGAAACTAATATAATGTTACATATCAATCTTGTCTCAAAAAACCCACAGTATACTTAGGATAGAATTAACAAATATGTGAAACATGTGTATGCTGAAACTACAAAAACTTGCTTAAAAAACCCCTCAGTAGAGAGGTATACCATGTTAAAAAAAGAAAGAAAGAAAGAAAAGAAAAGAAAAAGTATATCCAGGGAACACCAGTAACAGAGTGGGGAAGTAGAACCAGGGAACAAGGAAGCCCAAGTAAGGCTGTGATATGAAGCAAAGTCCTACAGAAGGTAACTGTGGTTGAATCCGATGTGGGAACCTTGGAGAGAGTCATACCTCAGAGCTGCCCCACCAGGGGACAAGGGTTCTGGTGTATTAATGCCCCCCACCCCCCAACACCAGTCAGTCACTGGCTTCCTCCCCACCTGCCGGGGGACAAGAATTCCCAGGCACATCTAGTTTTCTGTGCAGGCAGGCACAGCCCTAGGGCAGCCAGTCAAAAAAGAGACAAAGGTGATTGGCTACTGGGAGTGAACGCACAGCAACACCAAGACCAATAAGCAAAAAAATGGCAAGGGTTCCGAGGAGATCTGGTTAGAGACCTGACAGTTTCTGCTATGTTTCCGGGTACACAGGTACAAGAAGTGACTTGGGTTAATAGTAGGGTTAGACGTGTGTGCTCAACTTTACAAGTTACCTACCCATTTTCCAAACTGTCTACCAATTTATACTCCCAACAGCAATGTCACATTTAACAGACCCTGTTGGTCTGCACCCTTCACAACCTTGCAACCGAAATTGTGGTCCAGAGACCATCAGCATCAACTCAGAAAGTTGTTAGAAAAGCAGCATCTCAGGGCCCACTCCAAATCTGCTAAATCAGAAGTTGCAGTTTTAAAAGATCTTTAAGGGATTCATGTTAAAGTTTGAGAAGCCCTGCTCTGTATCACTTGGAATTATCAAACTTGTTCATTTTCGCCACTTGAACGTCAAATGAAATCTCACTATGGTCTTGATTTGCATTCCCCTAATTAGTTTCAACATATGTTCAACACCTGTTGGCTATGTTTCCTTTTCTGTAACATTCCTGTTTTGTATCTTTTGCCCATTTCCCCATTGGCTTATTATTGATTTGTTCATTACATATTTTTAAAATTTATTTTATTTTTGGCTTCACTGGGTCTTTGTTGCCATGCGTGGGTTTTTCTCTAGTTTCAGCGAGGGGGGGCTACTCTTTGTTGTGGTGCGCGGGCTTATTGTGGCGGCTTCTCTTGTTGCGGAGCACGGGCTCTAGGCGTGCAGGCTCAGCAGCTGTGGCTCATGAGCTTAGTTGCTCCGCGGCATGTGGGATCTTCCCAGACCAGGGCTCGAACCCGTGTCCCCTGCACTGGCAGGCGGATTCTTAACCACCGCACCACCAGGGAAGCCCTCGGTACATATTTTTGATACTCAACTGTTTATTACTTATCTATGTTGCATAAAGCCTTCCATCAGTTTGTAATCAGCCTTTTTGATAATTTTAAGGTGTTTTCTGATGAACACAAGGTCTTAATTTTAACGTAATCTGTTTAACCAGTCTTTTCTTTCCATGTTTAAGAACGCTTGCCACATACCGGGGTCTGAAAAATATCCACTTGTATACACTTGACCCTTGAACAGCACAGGTTTGAGCTTCGCGGCTCCACTTGCACGCAGATGCTTGTCAGTAGTAAACGCTAAAGTTACCACACGGCCCGTGGTCGGAGGAGCTGGGAATACAGTTATACGCAGATTAACACCCGCGTTGTTCAGGGGTCAGCTGTATTTTCTGCTAAGCATTTTGACACTTAAAGCTTTTTCCCTTGCCGAACTGATCTTTGTAATGTGAAGTAAAGCCCCAAATTAATTTCTTCCCCCACAAGCTTCTGCCTTCTGTCCCCACCAATCCGCAAATTCATTCTTGCTCACGTAACCAAAGATCCCCTAGTCACTAGAGCCCCTTTTTACTCGCGACTCACCGAGTCCAGCAGAGCCGACACTCAGGACGCCTTCCTTCCAGAAAACCTGGCGGCGGCGGCGGCGGCATGAGGACCGGCGTCTCCTGCTTCCCACCCACCGCCGACCAGCGCGTCTCAGGCTCTTTCCCGGGCCCACCTGTCTCCCCCGGGCGCCCCTCCCTCTCTCCCTCCCTCCCTGAGGACTGTACGCGGCACCTGTCAGGTGCCACACGGATCTACAATTGCCAGCGTCAGCTCCTCACTCCGCGATCTCACCTGGGCACGCTCTTCACTCCTTAATTACCGTTCACGCGGAGGCGAGTCACCGTGCGCCCTTTGCCCCCACGCCCCCAACCCCGGGAGGTCCTTACGCATGCGTATTTGAGGTTTCCTCTTAGGTTTCGGCAAGACACCTCAACTCAGCCTGGTTAAAATCGAACTCGGCATCTTCCCTCTCCCCAGAGTAGCACTACGCGCTGCTCCCTCTGAACGAAGGCTTCACTTTTAGTTCAACTATCCTGCCCCAGAGAAGCCCCTCCTGACCTTCCAGGGCAGCTCAAACCCCCAGCAAGAGCAAGAGGGTTCAGTGGCAACAAGAACTCCCCGCTCTTCCCGTGCTCACCTCAGCTGTAATCCGACGTTTGGTGATGGTTTAAGGTCCGCTTGCGCAAACCAATTAGCCTGTGGGCTCCAGGGAACCAGCGTTCGTTTCCACTATGCCTCCCATGACTAGCAGTGTCTGGTGTGCAGTAGGAACGAATGAATAAATACTTATTTAATGAAGTAACGAACATTGTACATCACTGAAAACTTCTCCTAAAAGCACCTCCACATTTTCCTCACCCCGCCCTACCCACAGCAAAATTCCCAGGGACAGGGCTCCTGACTTGTGTTTAAATTTAGGGGGAAAAAATATTCTCCAGGTGATACCAATAGCACCCCCATTTGGATTATTAGTCCAAGGGTTCCAGATTAAACTGGTGGTAATTCCTCCAAGTCAGTCATGTTGCCTAAGAGAAAATAGTCGATTGGCTTAGCATTTCAAATTCAGTTATAAATTGAAAGTAAGCATCAAAGTCAGAGATAAAAGGCCAAAAATAAGAGTCACAGAATATTCCAGGATGTGTACTGAGGGAACAGATGTATTAATATTTCAATGACCCACCCCTCCCTCCACTATAGCACAATGTAATTAATGACTGTTGACCTTGAATCAAAACATAAAAGGATTTATCAGTGTAGTTCTGGGATGTACCAGATGTTCTCAGAGCTGAGTGGGTAAGGTGGAGGGATCAAAAGATGTACAGACACTTAGTATTCAACCAACATTTACGGAGTTATTTAACTAAAATGAAAAGAATGAAAACACCGTATGGTTTCTACCCTCAGGAGCTTGCAATGTAATTGAAAGATAAAATTAATATAAAAGAAACTTTAAAATTATTAAATACTTTGTAGTATGTTTGTCAAGTTAGGGCAGTGGTAGGACCTTTCAACTTACACATACTTCCATCTAAAAAGCTTGGAAAAATGTTTCAGCAATGTAAGGCATAACTCTTGAATGTCCAGAGTAATCGTCTCCCTTTATTCCAGATAACAGAAGCATACACATTAAATCATCTTCTTCACATAAATTATTGTCCTGAAATTTACAACATATATTTCTCTCTTAGAAAGCAGTTTAAAACCCTCTTATAAACTGAACATGGGGGCTTCCCTGGTGGCGCAGTGGTTGGGAATCCGCCTGTCAATGCAGGGGACACGGGTTCGAGCCCTGGTCCAGGAAGATCCCACATGCCACGGAGGAACTAAGCCCGTGCACCACAACTACTGAGCCTGCGCTCTAGAGCCCGCGAGCCACAACTACTGAGCCCTCGTGCCAGAACTACTGAAGCCCAGACGCCTAGAGCCCGTGCTCTGCAACGGGAAGCCACTGCAATGAGAAGCCCACGCACCACAACGAAGAGTAGCCCCCCGCTTGCTACAACTAGAGAAAGCCCGCGAATAACAACAAAGACCCAATGCAGCCAAAAATAAATAAATTTATTTTTTAAAAAACGGAATATGAAAAAAATATGAAAAGCACAAATTTAAAAACGTCCCATGCAAACATGTTAACACTGGCTTTAACCATAAACCACTTCCTAACAAGCACTCAACACAGACTGGATTGCAGGCTCCTAAGAGCCACGTAAGAGCTGCAGCGGCGTTATCTTGTTAAGAATTCGCTGAAGTTCTTGAATCTCTGAATACGAGCAACAGCTGGCAACCCATTTCAGCGCCAGGATGAGAGCACGAAACACGTCCCACCCAGGCGGTGGGAGCTGATGGAGACGTCACCTGCGGGGCGGGGACGGCTGGCTGCACCTGTTTAAGGCCTCGCTCCACCTTACAGAAGTTCGATGTGGGCGGGAGCGGGTGGACGCTTCAAAAGGGGTCATGTCTTGACGTGTGAATATACACACTTGAAGGTTAAATCCATCCGTAAGCCACACCTCAGTGCCATTCGTTCCAGTGACACCTGCTTCCTTGCCGACCACCAGCCGAGGAGGCCCCACGGGGTCTGGAGCACGGGAGTCTGAGAAGGGCGCTGGCCCGTGGCCGCCCAGCAACGCCTGCGGGCAGGCGGCGCTGGAGAAGCGCGTGCTCTGTGCGCAGGACGCCGGACACCGCCCCGACCGCTGCTTCCCTGCGAGCGCCGGGCACTGTGCACGCCTGAGCGCGGTCTGTGCACCGCCGTGTCTGCGGTGAGCAGACCGTCCGGTTACAATAGTAACTTACACCTAACTGGCTTGCTCACGTCCTAAACAGACTTCTCGAAGTAAAGAAGGCTATTTTGAAGATCAGCGCAAAATAATTTTTGAGGAATCAGGAATCTTGATTTGGAACACAGATTTGACTTTGTTATTTTACTTTTATTACTCTGCATTTATTTAATATATCCTATTAATACGTTTGCACTGACTTTCAATACAAAATTAAATCTGTTTACATAAAATCATTTCGGTTCCAATAAAATTGTAAAAAGATTGCTGTTTAAGGTACATGGTGAGCTGCAAGCCTCCGTCCACCACCAGGACGTGCCCTGTAATGTACGGAGACTCTAAAAGAAACACGACTGCATGGGCCACATCAAGGGGGTCTCCAAACCTCCCAAGAGGGATGTTTTTCTTTAAATGTTCTTCTTTCAAGTCTTTCGTCATATCTGTATGAACAAATCCTGAAAGAGAAATGTTTGCTCATTCAGTCGAAAAGGGCAGACACTAAGACACTTGCTCAATTTCAAAAAAAAATAAATTCGCTGCTGAAAATTTGAGATGATTAATAAACCTTGTTTAGGAAATACAGAGTTTTGCTAGCAATCAGTACCCAAGTACTCAATTTTTATTCAATTTAACCCAATGAACATTTACTGAACACTAAAATATTTGACCCAACTCGTAGCACAATATGATTGGATAGATATAAACATGAATAAAAATTCCATTCCTTAAGGAACCTGTAACCTAGGGAGGAAACACTCACTTGCACCCCTAATTATAACAGAAGGAACTTGGGTGAATATCCTGATAGAGGTGAACACAAAGAACCACACAAGTGATTAATTTTCACTTGATTAGGGGTGGAGTGGGGGAGTAGAGGGAAGAAAAGCATCACAAACATGGTCACATGACCTGATTTGGCAGGTCTGACAAAAATTAGTTTCATGTGCTACATCTAAGCTAGCTGATGATTAGAAAGACCAGTATTTCCAATGTTCCTATAAGAAAAAAAATCTAATGGAATTATCCAATCCTGATGCAAGTATACACAGAAAATTTTTAAATTTTAAAGTTAACACGGCAGTGCTGCGTGCAATAAGGTTTGCAGAGAACATGTTCTCAAGTGGCAAGAGCTGTAGTTAAAGTGACATAATATATGGAGTACCAGTTCTAAATGGTTCATAGCACAGAAGAACTGCATATCTATTACGGAAATCTTGTGAGATTAGTCTGATACATATTAATACATATTACCAATAACTTCTATAATCAGTATTCTGTACGCTACTCATCATTTAGACTTAAAAAAAGAAGGCAAAGTACAACTGTGATGAAACCGCGTCATGGGTGCGCTGTGAGTGGAGCTCCACCTACAGGAAGATCCCAGTACTGCACAGGCTGCGGCTACCCAACAAGCAGGGTCGCAGGGCTCCTGGATCCGAAGCCTCTGGACACACTTCAGGGTCAAAGGTGCCTCAGAAAGTGAATCAGGAAGAGAACGCACTTCACATGCCTACAACGTCGACTGAATAAATCACGAATCTAACATTTAAATATCCAGGTCATCTTCTCAAAGAGTTCATGATACAATTATTTACTCTAAGGTTGTTTTGAATTCTAGCAAAATTGGCATAAAATATTTCCCCACTAACTCTCAACCCTCGGCAGAAAATCAATGATGCATTTTAATCTTAAAAAACAAAACAATGATGTATTTTAATCTTAAAAAACAAAACAGACCTTAATAAGCTACTTATAAGTCACGCGCTGCAAGAAAGACCTCGTGACTACCGGTTAGCTCAACTTCTAGGTGGCTCCGCTGACGTCTTCTCAGAGGTGGCATTTCGTGGCAAGCAGGGCATTGGGTGAGGACACCCCCCACTAGCTTCCGTCCCCCGCTCCGCTGTACTCTGCAAGCTAACAGCTGGGCAGCACGCACCATCTAAACTGCAGGCTGCTCCTGTCTCGTAAAACAGGGGCAGTAGACTGAGAATGACAGACTTCAGCTCTACATAGCTACGACTCCAGGATGAAGGTATGCCTCGTCATGGGTCGTCGTATTTCCCCTCAAAGACCCCCAGTTCTTACACTGCAGCCGCGTGGCTGGAAGAGCTCCTGTTCAGCAAGCACCAGTGGATGCTCATCCGGGTTGTTACTCAGGCTGTGCTGAAGGGAACTGAGGTGCCCAGCTTCTGGGGGAATGTAAGACCACACGGTCTGTGAGAGGCCACCAGAAGTGTTTTCACCCTGGGAAAAAGGCAGATCTGGAACAGGGCGCGAGGTGCGGAAAGGCAGACTGCAGACAGGAAGGGAGATTCAGGCAGTGAAACGGCGAGAAGGCAGGCCTCTGCCACAGAGATGCGGCCGTGGGATCGACCAGGTCCTCCAGAGCCAGCCACGGGAGCCAGCCACCGCAGCAGACAGACTGACACACGCGTGCTTCTGACAGGAGACAGGCCTCGTCCGACGCCACGGCCTGGACTCATGTCCGTGAGGGCTCAGATCTGTCGGGGAGAGAGCGGAGCCCGCGGGTCCAGCACAGCCTCAGGCTGCTCGGGCCCCCGCCCCGCGGGCCGGCTCTCCCTCGACTGCTCCCACCAAGTGGAGGATCAGGGCGTCATTTCACAGGGGGAGTTCCAGGGCCTCTCCCACTGCGAACGGACAGCTGTACGGACAGGCCTCACAGCACAGCTGCCGGCCAGCGCTGGACTCTGCGCTGAAAGCCTAAAAGTGCAGTGGGAGGTGGAGGCCAGGCTGAGAGGGAGAGAAGCCGTCCCCAACGCTGGCTTCTCCTCCTGGACCATGATGTCGGATACAGAGAGCAGGAACCTGTCCCAAACGCAAGCACCGTCCTCTCACTGTCAGCAGCTTTTTTTTTTTCTTCTTCTTAAATTAATAGACTTTATTTTTTAGAGCAGCTTTAGGTTTACAAAAAAACTGATCAGAAAGTGGAGGGAGTCCCCACATACCTCATAAAACACTGCCTTCCCCCTGCACCCCCCCAATTATTAACACCCTGCCTTAGCACACTGCATCTGGTGAACCAACACTCACACGCTATTAAGTGAAGTCATGGTTTACCCCAGGGGAAGCCCTTTGGGTTGGACAGGTCTATGTTCCGACAAATGCATCTCATCATGTATCCACCACTAGTCTCAGGCACAGCGGTTTTACTAAAACTAAAACTCTATCTGCAGCTTCTTCAAATTCATATATATCGTCCCCTAATTTATCAGAAATCCAAAAAAAACATGAAGCTAGTCTCTAGTGATAAAGTAGTCCAGGCTCTACCAAATTTCACTATCATTTTATGCTACAGCTCATGAATTACATGATCCTGAATTATAAATATATCCACAACCAGGGCACTGCATATAACGTCTCCTAGACTCTCTATCAAATCTCGTGGGACCTGAGCAGAGATATTAGTCATTTGTAAACACTGCACACACCCGTTTTGTGCTTGTGTTGTTTCCCAATTTATGATCTCTCCTTGGCCCCAGAAGATGCTCTCCCATAGCATTCTCCCACTTTATTTATAAAGCTCTGGAAATTTCACTTTACTACTCACTTTACTACATATATATTTACAACACCTTTCAAGCTGGGTTATAAAAATTACAAACTCCCAGTTGGTGCCACTGTCCACAGATGGCGTCACTGTGGATCACCTATGGGAGTTAGAGGCTTCGGCGGGCTGCAAAGCTGTCACTCCTTAAGCCAGAGAGATAACTGAGCAGCAGGCGCTCGGCCAACAGAACAGGACACCGCTGCTGCAGTTCCACATCGGTGATGGCACGCTCAGTACACTTCTGAGAGATTGGAGCTCTTTAGGAACAGGATACCCTTTCTCAGAAAAGCAAGTGTGTGGCTCTCGTCCAGTGAGAGCTTATATTTGGTCAGCTCCCAAGGAAATGTACTTCCTTGACCCATTTTTGGCTACCTATAGAGTATAAATAAACAGCATCTCACTTCCATATGACTTGGTCACTGTTTTAGTTTTAAATATTTTGATATACAGCAGAGAGCTTATATCTAAATAAGACGCCAGGACTTTAGCCAGTTTTAGACACCAGTACTACCAATTGTGGGATGTGCACTGTCTAATATAGCTCTCTGCTTACATGTCCATTCTCTGATATAAGTTCCTAGGACCTAGAAGGAATTAAAATAATCCAAGACACTTTTTTAGGGAGATAAAACAAGGCTGTTGCCAAAATCTAGACCAAGATTTTAACCAGAACAAATGTGTATGTTCTAATATTACGCTTGTAAAAGTGTACAGGGAAGCAGTGTAAAAAATCAACACCACACTGAACAGCACACAACAGCACCTAAAGCAATATCTGTTTTAAGTAGCTGCAAGCTTCTGCAAGCACCTGCCGGCAAGACTTTGTCCCAGGAGTAAACATAAAAGCTCTGCAACTAAAACAAGGGAGGAGAGGGAGCAAAACACTTAGGGTGCCCTGTAGAAATACATGACTGCTGTACCATCTGTCCAGACGTTAAGGGCACGTACCCTTTGAGCCCTGGCAGGTTCAGTCCCAAGATGACACTCATATATATACTCACACATGTGCAAAATAAATCACTTACAAGTACTGTCACTGCATTACTAGTCGGACCAGCAAAAGATCAGAAACAACCGAAGTGCCCAATGAGAGGCACAGGTTGAATGAATTACAGCGCACCCATAAAACAGGCATTATTGTCTTTTAACTCAGCCATTAAAAACAGCGAAGCAGTCACAAAAGACCACACTTCGTATGACAGGGACAGAAAGTAGATGAGTGGGTGCTAAAGGCTGGGGAGACTGGAGGGAAATGGGGAGTGAATGCTCACGGCTACAGGGTTTCTTTTGGCATGATGAAAATACGATGTTCTCAAATGTATCAGGGTGATGATGGAACAATTCTGTGACTACACTAAACCCACTGAATTGGACATTTTACATGGGTGAATTATGAGGTACGTGAGTTATATTTCCATGGAGCTGTTATTTTAAAAAGTGAAGCAGTTCTCTATATGGAATCAACTCCAGAATAGACTCTGTTCCACGAGTAAAGCGAGGTACAGAACATTCTGAATAGTATGATAAATTTGTGTTTTCTTAAAAATATGTATTGTGAATGAAAAACGTTGCCTGTCGTATCAGTAAACAAAGTGGTGGTCCAGTGGTTAGGACTCTGTGCTTCCACTGCAGGGGGCATGGGTTCAATCCCTGGTCTGGGGACTGAGACCCCACAAGCCTCGGCGCCAAAAAAAAAAGTAAACAAAGGCTGTTGCAGCCATCAAGCCACTACAGCTGCCCCCAACAGTGAGCCCTGAGGGGACTCAGGATGGGACAGATAGGAAAGCAAACGACACTGGCCCCAGAGAGCTGAGGTGCAGATCAAAGGAATGATTTCAGTGAGCCCAGACTCTTGCATCTACGTATTAGAAAAGCACTAAATTCCTTAACTTGAGATGTCTGGTTTTCTTTAATTAACAGTCATCTTTTGATGTTCCGATTACCTGGCCTTTGTTGCAACAACTCCTCTACATCCTGGCTCCCCCTTACCTCTTGGGAGCAGCCCCTCGGAGCTGTCTGAGAGGCTGCCTCCCAGGCTTAAGCCCTCAGAAAGTCTGCCAAATAAAACCTAATTCTCAATTTTTAGGTTGTGCTTTTTTTTTCAGTCGACAGTATACATATATATATATGCTCTACTGACTTATATATGAAATACAGAGAGAACTAGCTGACTGTGGTTGGTTGCCTCTAAGGAAGGAACTGAATGGCTAGAGAAGACTCACTTTGCACTCTATGCCTTTTTGTACTTTTGAATTTTGTACATGTTTGTGTTATCTATTGAAAACACATTTTTAAAAGCAATGTATTGGGCTTCCCTGGTGGCGCAGTGGTTGAGAGTCCACCTGCCGATGCAGGGGACATGGGTTCGTGCCCCGGTCCGGGAGGATCCCACATGCCGCGGAGCGGCTGGGCCCGTGAGCCATGGCCACTGAGCCTGTGCGTCCAGAGCCTGTGCTCCGCAACGGGAGAGGCCACAACAGTGAGAGGCCCGCGTACAGCCAAAAAAAAAAAGAAAAAAAAGCACTGTATCCAATATAGTTTCAATTTATCAAATATTGTTTCTCATATTCAATATTTTCCAATCAGTAACATTTATCCATGATGAGAAATTTATAGTTAATGTAATACCAAAACTTAGCAACTAATTCATCTTTAAAAAGTTAAAAATATTAGGCAGCAAATGATAGCCTAATTTATTATTGTGCTTGTCCCTTGTTTTTCCTATTATGATTTGCTTTTTAACTGTTTTTAACTTAATTGGAAACTCCATTTGCAGATGACGAGGAAAACTAACATTAAAAATAAACATATCAATTCTGATGTTTATCAACTCCGTTAAAGGATCTGAAGAATCTAGTAGAAATTACTATCTAAAATAAAGTTAACAGTCCATAGACTCGATTTAATGCTACCATTTCAACTTGTACTTTGCTTCTAATTAGTGAAGCATGTTCATACCATGCTTATAGCGCAGCCAATATAATATATTACACTACAGCCAAGATAATAAAGGTCACCCTGCTCAGTGTCCACATTTTTTAGCAACAGGATTTTTCTTTCCTTCAGTGTAAACTGCACTACAAAGTAAGATCTTTAGGAAAGGCTATACAAACACACATCCCTAACACTCATAAAACTTCCCTTTATATACAAACTGGATTTGAACTATTTAGCCTGTTGCCTTGACAACTAATTAACCCTGACAAAATTAAGCATTCCTTCTCCAGCGTTTCCATAGCATCACAGGGGTACCTGCTTGGCACTCATCACATGGCACTGTAATTATTTGTCTATACACCTGTCTTTCCCACTGTACTTCTTCCTTGTGGCAGAACTAGCTTACTCGTGTCTGATTTTGGAGCGTTGCCAGCGCTCACATACAGGAGACACTCGGGAAGTCTGCTGAATGAATGAGTAGAATCGGGATTAGGAACACCTGCACTACCCTGACACCATCCAGCTTCGAGATCACCGTGACCTAGAGTTAACTCTTCATCACCCACACTACTGCAATCCCTAAAAAAGAGAGAAGCACACACATGCTGCCCCAAACCATAAATCATCTACTCTATACATGGTTAAACTCAGCTAACACGAAAATCAATCGGGTTGCACAAAGCACACACACACAGAAAGCAGTGCCAAGACCACAATGCAGCTTTGAGATTTTCTTTTTTTCCTTTTTTTCCCCCCAAAAATGAATGTATCTAAATCGAGTCATTTATCAAATGTTCATGGATTTGGAATGCTTGAACTCAGCTGGTCTCTGACTAAACAATGAATTGGGACGATGGAACGCTGTAGACCAAGAGGCCTGCCAGGACATTCCAACAATTCCCTGGTCCCTGCTGGTTCAGCACTGGTGCCAAACGCAACACCAGCTCTAGGGCCCACGGAGCAGAGCGGCCAGGGTGGCCTTACGAGCCCCCAGCGGGCCAGCCCCAGTGCCCACAGCAAGCTGGGTCAAAGGTCCCACGGCGACTGGCAGAGACACAGGAGAGCACTCACTGTCCTCAACAATCCACTAACCAACCTTCTATCACACCAGCTAATGAATGATGATGCAGATTTGAGTTTTAGCACCTTTTTACTAGTCTCTTAACTAATCCAGGCTATTTTTATCAACTAGTAATTTGTCAAAAGGCAAATAATGTAGAGGTAAAAGTTATAAAATTGGAAGATTCCAGATATTTTAGACAGAACATAATAGCAAAAGAAAAGACCTAAATCTTTTAATGATATAAAACAAATTTAAGGGGCCATAATTTTTAAGGCTTATTAGCTGACAATCAAAAGATAAAGCTTTTGTAACAGTTCCACCAAAAACTAGCTGTGGAACCTTGGGCAACTCACTCTGTCTCTTGGGGCCCAGTCTTCTAAACAGTTAAGATGACTAGAATAAATCATCACTAAGATCCTGTCCATCTAACATTATCCCATAATCAGTGCAAAATTTTAAAATAAAGATCTCATATACAAATAAGGTACAAGAAAATTTTTTCTAGGCACCAGTTCATTACTTGATTTTTTTCGCAATCATTTTAGAACTACTCATTTTAGAACTTTTCCTAATCATTTTAGAATTACTTCTAATCATTTTGTAAGTATTCAGGTTCTAAACTACTCTTATCTATGAGTATCAGTTCACAGGCTAATTAACGGCTTCCTTCTCCATAAAGCAAAAGGCATAATCAGTAGTTATTTTAATAAGTTTTAGATAAACGCACAAACGTGTGTCTGACAAATATGTAACCGTGTGTGCGCACGCACGTGCGCGCTGGCATGCATCTGGGCTGGGCGAAGCGCACACTTTCTCACGCTGCCACGCTCTCATCTCTCCCGGGCTCTGTGAGCCACCCTAGCTCTGCCTACACCTCCAGGGAGCAGCTTGGGACCGGCTCCACTGCCACACACTCACACGAGAACCAACAGCCCGATATCAACCTGCTCAATTCGTGGACTTGTCAACTCTTTTGGGAAAAAAAACAGACTAAACGTCAGCCTTGGACAGGTCTTCTGTACTTTTTTGTTTATTTTGTTATCTGCAAATTTGTACAAACATATAAATGGTTCTACTCTCCAGAGACGTGATTTCTGAGGTTACCGCTGGGACCGGAGACTGTGTTTGGAATACTGAACTGCAATGTTTTCTTAAAACCAGAGTCTACTTTGTTACACAGGTCTGCTTGTAAATTTGTGGAACCGCAGATATTTGAGGCAGCTTCCATAATTTTCATTTTGTATTTCTAACTGGACCAGTCCTAACTTTATATGTGCTTAACTGGTTTATACACCTTGGGACGCTACCTGGTACGTTTCTGACTCATCTCAGAAGCACCGTACTTAGTACTCACACTCTCAATGGTCCTGGCCTATTCCGACAGGAGTGACAGGACAGTCCCGGAGACTCTGCCTTTCAGGTTTGGGAGCGCCTGATACGTTTTCACATACATAGTCTGAAGCGCTCGCACCTGCCCCCACCATCCTGTGGACTCCGCGCACCCACAGTGCTGTCTTTTGGCGCCTGCGTGCTCGCTGGCTGTTTCAGTTACTCCCGGGAGCCTCAAAACGTGTGGACATCAGAAAGGGAGACGTGTGTTTAAAACTGGAGATTTGGGGCAATTTAACCTTGTTGAACTGCGCTTCAGCAGAAGCTTTTCCTCCTAATCCTGCGCCTGTTCTGGTCCAGGCGGAGGCGGGTTCTGCAGCTCTGCCTTGAAGGAGCGCGTCCACAGTCACTCCACCCCCTCTCCCTTCTGCCCTGAAGGTCACTCGGCACACAGTGGAAATCCAGGTTTAAAATGGGACTTCAGTCACTTGTAGAATGCTTTGTGTTCATGGGTGCAGACGGCTACCAAATGGAATAAACTTGGTTACAAACTGGGGCAACTAATTTGAAAAGCAACAAACCAGCTCTAAGTTGTACATTTGAATTTATTTAAAAAGTCTTAGCACAAGTTGGAGAATTTCTTTAGCCTTTAGCAACTTAAACTATAATTCCCATCATTCTGTTTCAATATTTTCCAATTACCTGTAACAGACCAACCAGGCTAAACTGGCTTTGCGTCCTATTTAATCCATCAATATTTTCAACTCGTGTGGAGTGCCTCAAGTCAGCACAGTGAAAGGAACAGGCGCACTTTACAAAACGCCCCCCTCGCCTTCTCCAGGAGGCTCTGACTGCTGCGGTACTGAGCCCACATCACATTTGCTTTGTCTTCCAGGTGACCTGCGCCCTATTGGCTTGGTCTTCCTACAGGCTTCACAAGAACACCAGTGTTCCTGATGGATTCTCCACAGGCGGCCCGCTCTATTGCGAGCCCACCACCGTGCACCCCCCACCCCACCCCCACCTCACGCCCCATGACTTCTACTCCTGAAGATTCCTTAAATTCCCACCTCTCTAACCACGTTCATTGTCGGCCACTCCCAAACAGGTCGGATTTTAGCAGCCTGAGTTCCTCTGAGGAATACCTCCCGCACACGGGCTAGAACCTGCGGTGGCCGGCGTGCGTGCCCTCACTTGTTACCACGTGCCACCACTGCTCCCCGCACCATCACACAGCAGGCCTCAGAGTGCCCCCTTCGCTCACTAAAGAGGCAACCACAGCTAAAATCACTGTTACAACCTACTACTTCCCAGAGTGACTTTTCAAGAGATGTTTCTTCCTTCCGAGTCTGCGTAAAATATATTTTCTCCTTCAAATTTTTCTTTGTGTTGAAATTCTAACGTGAATACGGGGTAGCTCTCTGGGGCCCAGTGACACCAGTGAAAGGTGTCTTCTCCATTTTGGAAGCAAACACATGTGACCTCCGATCATTCTTGCTCTGTACAAACACTGGCTTTCTGCGGTACAGGCAGACCTCCTTTTATTGCGCTTTGCAGACACTGCGTTTTTTTACAAGTTGAAGGTTCTGGGCAACCTTGGATCAAGCAAGTCCATTGGCGCCATTTTTCCAATAGCATTTGCTCACTTCATGTCTCTGTGTCACATTTTGGTAATTCTCAAAATATTTCAAACTTTTTCATTATTACTGTACTTGCTGTTGTATCTGTAATCAGTGGTCTTTGATGTCCACACGACAACCTGACTTGAAGGCTCAGATGATGGTTAGCATTTTTTAGCAATATTTTTCAATTAAGGTATGAACACTGTCTTTACAGATATAGTGTTACTGCACACTTAATAGACTACAGCATAGTGTAAACACAGCTTGTATGTGCACTGGGAACCCAGAAGGTTTGTTGACCCGCTTTATTGTGACATGCACTCTATTGCAGTGCCTGGAACCGAACCAGCAGTGTCTCTGAGGTCATCAGTACGTCAGTTATTGTAGGGGATTACCGCATGAAATGTGCAAACGACATCATCTACACAGCCCTGTTGGATTATCTCCTCTGGTTCACACTGTTATTAAAAGCACACTGTATTACAGAGCTATTCAGATATTTTAGATATAAAGATGTGTTATTTCTTTAATCTAGACGTATGGAATACATTAGGTAATAGATGCATTACTTGGAAAGTTCTGCTTTGACAAACTGACAAAGTCTAAATTAACAAATGCTGTATCCCAGCGAGCAGCAAATCAATGAAACATCCCAAGAAGAGGAGAAAGATAATTAAAATGGAAACAGTTCTCCAAAGGGACACAATTTGGACCCGTTCACCTGCAGGGTGTATGCTACTAGCACTCCCCAGCCCGCTTACTTGAAATTCTTACATTCAGCTCTTGGGAGTTCTTAACTTAAATACAACTGACTTTAAATGAGAAGTTTCTCTTGTGGTTTTAGTACAGATGCAGCATCCCGGCCCCCTGAGTCCCATCAGACCAAGGTCATGCCCTCCCGGGCAGCGCTGCTCCAGGACTGAGTAACAATGCAGGTCCCCTGCTCCTGTCCCAGCACCTCTGAGAAGTGCCTGATGATGATGACGTACTTACAGACACAAAAACAGTCTTTACTGTTGTCGTAAAAAGCCATAGATGCATATACATTAAGAGAAAAAAGGAGTTCCCACTTACCTGGCGCAACTACATTCACTCTAATTTTCTTTCTTGCTACTTCTTTCGCAAGAGCGCGTGAGAACGCAACTAGCCCGCCTTTACTGGCACTGTACACGGACTGGCCAGAACTGCCTTTTACACCTACAACGCTTCCTGGAAAAAGAAATGAGAGCAAATTCAAACCAATTAATGGGGCTACTATTCTGAATGTTCAGATGCTCTACAGTAAACAAAGTACAAACTATTCTACCCTGTCCTTGGCTAAAATTAGGAATCCTAACCATTGTCATTTGAGTAGTAAGACTTAGGGTCTGAGTCTGCTCAGATACATAGAGAAAACAGGATCCAAAAGAAGCTCACGGGAAACCCTGAGTGCCAGGCAGGGGTTGAGAACGGATCCATTAAGTGACAGGAACCCATTCTCATCTCTGAGGAGGACAAACATGACGAAAATCCTACAGTACTTACAAAGGCTTCCAACAGGAAAAGGTTAAAACCAGAAAAAAAAAAAAAGTCAGATAAAGGCTCATTTCATGATTCTACCACACACATAAGTATTTATTTCCACCTAAAAAAAATAGTTCATCTGAGGATAAATCTTACTAAATTTCAACTACTATCAATCTAAATTAGCAAAGTTTCAATCGCACACTATCTGTAAAATTGCAATTTAGTTACCCTCAGTGATGTACTAACCTGTACTGCCTACTATAAAGATTCTTGGGTGGCTTCATTTATATGAATATGAAAGAATAATTTATAATTCAAGTATCAACTGTATGGAAATAAATTCTTGCAGAAGAGAAATTGGGGAAATAATCTTCTCCACCAGTGACCTATACTTATGATATAAAAATTAATCAAGAGCCTCAGAAAATTTTTGAGAAAGTAATTTAATTTTAGATAAAGAGAACATTCCAAATACTTCTCAAATTATAATCAACAAGTCCAATATTAAAATATTTAACCACGTCAGATGTCCCATGCCAGTTAATGACAAAGGAAGAGAAATATGAAGCACAGAAAGAGAGAAAAGACACATCAGACACAGGAAACGCAAGTGGAGAGAGAAAGGGGTTTGGGGAGAAAGAAAAACAAGGAGAGACACAAAAAAGAAAGAACAATGCAGGCTTAAGAGGAAAGGCAAGCATGAGGCTGGAGCAGCTTTATTTCACGCCATAGGCTACAGTTCACCTGTCAGAGTGATAACTTCTGAAATACAATGGACTTTCTCGCAGTTTAAAGTAGTCCCCTCTGTGATAAGAGTCCCCTAGCTTATTTTCAATACTCTATTTTTATTTACTTTCAGCATGAGTCTAAAAGTTTGCATGTAAACAAAGGACAGATATGGGCTTTTTATATATATCTAAAAGGGGGATATTTTAGAGTTAAACAAATACACCCCACTTTACCAGGTGAAACATACAGGCCAGTGTACCAGCTTACAAGAACCCAAGTCATATCTGGCTGTGTTAGAAGGCAAAGGTCAACTCATTTACTAAGCTTTTATAAGAAAACTGACCTCTCACATTTTTAAGGGTAAAGGTCAAAAATGTTCTACTTCTTATTAGCACAGTATTCTTTCCTTTCCTCATTTTTAAAAAAGAAAACCCCTATATTCTGGCTTTAAAAACCCTTATATTCTGTTTTAAACCCTATATATAAACCCTATATTCTGGCTTGGAAAGACAACTCCTGCATTAGAAAGAACAGGGTCATTGACTTTAACAGAGCAGCAACCCCCTTCTGTGGCCTTCTACGGTATCGCCACTTAAAAGGCAGATGGCATGCTGCTATTTTCAAACTGTCAGACTGAAATACAACTTCAAGCCACTTTGCATTTTAAGGTCTATAGGCACATTCTACAGTCTGTCTGCCCTGTGGGTAGGTGAACTGAAGTCTAGGAGTTACTTACATCACCCTAAAAAACTGAAAAGGTTGTTCTCTTAAGTAAACCTCCTCTTAGACCTCTGAACTACATTTATTAGTGACCCATGTAAGCAGTGTAGAAATCACTTTTTAGCCCCCACTATCAAAAAGTTTTTAATTTCTTGCCCAGTTTGAAAATTCGGTTTCACATAGAAATCAGGATGTTCGGACTTCCCTGGTGGCACAGTGGTTAAGAATCCGCCTGTCAATGCAGGGGACATGGGTTCAAGCCCTGGTCCGGGAAGATCCCACATGCCGCAGAGCAACTAAGCCCGTGCGCCACAACTACCGAAGCCCGTGTGCCTAGAGCCCGTGAGCCACAACTACTGAGCCCGTGCGCCACAACTACTGAGCCTGCGCTCTAGAGCCCGTGACCCACAACTACTGAAGCCTGCACGCCTAGAGCCCGCGAGCCACAACAAGAGAAGCCACCACAGTGAGAAGCCCGTGCGCCACAACGAAGAGTAGCCCCCACTCACCACAACGAAAGCCTGCGTGCAGCAACAAAGACCCAACACAGCCAAATATAAATAAATAAATAAATATTTTTAAAAGTTAAAAAAAACACAACAGGATGTCCAATTTCTCTTAAAAAATCCAAATAGCTGGCCAAACTGCACCATGTTTGTGCACAGCAACCACCTGCTGGATCTGAGCCATTCCCCACTGGGCACCTTTTGTCATGTATCACCTGGCTCGTGCTGTCACTTTCCCAGTACCTGGTGGTGTCACTCATATAACACCTGCTTGACCACTAGAAGGATGTAAATGGGTGATTCCTGTTTTACCGATTAATCAGTTAATCTAATCCTTTTTCTACAGATAATAAAGATACATTCCGTCCAAGTTTCACAAGTAAATATGTTCCAAATTACTTGATAACTTTCTTATGGTACATGAGATAATAATAAACCCACAGAGGTCAGACTCACCCACATTCACAATGGACCCTGTCTGCTGTTTAATCATTGTCTTCACGGCAGCTCTACAGGTCAGCATGGAGCCCAAGAGGTTAGTATGAAGCTGAGATAGCATATCTTCGACATTTGTCCTTACTAAGAGGTTATCCCTACCAAAAAAACAAAAACCATGTAATTTAAAATTGGGATAAAACAAAACAAATTAAAAAGTCAAGAAATATGTAACATTTTCCCTGAATGCAGAATACAAGAAGTGCTTTATATTTGAGCTAGAACACCTAGACAGCACATTTTAAACTTGGTTTGAGGCACTAAAATAACAACTGATAAGCCAGAAAGGACCCCTTGGAGGACAGGCCCTGGCCCCACTCAAGTAGAGGGGCACATACCCCTAACTGCTCAAAGTAGGGCCATGTGGTCAAAATAGCTTGAATGAAGTAACTGCCTCACTACGCCTTGCTTAGAAAGTAAATTTTTATATTATTCTAAATATTCTGTCCTAAATTCATTTAAAAAAAAATACCCACTCTGATTCCATTAATATTAACTGAGAAAACATATATGGTGGCAGAGGTCAGGACCATGGTTACCTATAAGGAAGTAATAATTGGGAAGAAACTGAGAGAGCCTGCTGGGGTTCTGGAAAAGTTCTGCAGCTCAATATGGGTGGTGATTACAATGTTAAAACCGAAGTGTACCCTTACTATAATCTCAATATAAAAGAATGAAAAGAGTGTGTGGACTGACAGATCAAGTTTCAAAATACATAGTTTTTCTTCCAAAAAGAAGTAAAACAAGTTAATTAATATGTTAATTCATATTATTCAAAGACATAGAAGGAAAAAAGACATAGAAGAAAAAAAAGTAACTTTGTGACCAACCTGTTAATTCCAGCTGCATTTACCAAGAAATTAACTCGACCTAAGTTCTTCTCTATCTCTTCAAATGTATTTTGAACTTCATGTTCTTTGGCAACATCACAGCTCAACGCCAAATGATCTCCTATACAACAAAATTAGATCAGAATTACTAATAAAGTATAACTTAAAAATGATTCAATACACATTTGTCAAGCATCTACTATGAGCTAGATCTGGTCTATCCAGAATATGAGATAAAACATGATTATGTCCCCGATTCCTGATTTTGTGGAGATCAGTCTAATAAACTGGATGGGGGCAGGTGGGTAACAAGAAATAAAGTACTTTGTATGATCATCTAACAATATTTATAGCTTTGACACTGACCCCATGCTATGCAATTCAACAGTTTTCTCTGTTTTATATTCATTTTTTGGAAACTTAACGTCTAATTCTGTTAGATTTTTGATGAATTGGTTTCCTGGCCCTGAAATAAACTCTAGGATTTTTCTGTTTGTTTAACTATGTCACATATATTATAATGACTATTGTTCAAGCCTGACCATTAGGAGAGATAAGACAAAGCAGGAAGCTGTTAAAAAAAAAATGCTAAAACTTTTTTACTAAAAACAACTCTTGCCTGCTTTGTAAACATATCCACTTTTTTTGAAGTGTTTAAATACCAAAAAAATTACACTTCAAAGAAAGCATTCTTTATTTAATAATACACCTCTTTAACATTCTAAACTGTAGTTTTTTAAAAAAACTAAACAATTGTTTATGTTCTGGCTAACCTTGCCTAATACATTAACATTAAAATTATCTCCTTAAACTTTCGAAGACAGTAGGTCATCCGGGAAGTGATACTCCCTGGGTGAAAACCGGTCCGTCACTCATGGACGACGTAATTCAAGGAAATGCAAGGCCCCAGAGCATCTGCCTCTCTCTCGGCTCTTACCTGAAGACAGGCTGGACCCACAACCCCTGAAACCCAACCAGCAGATTTCATCCTGTCCAGCCAACACTGATGGTGTGGGGTGACCCAGAAGGACCCCCACGTTCTCGCCCCTTTGAATCTGAGCAAGAAGCATGGCTGAGATGCTCTCTGGTCCATAACGTACCAGCGGCCCACGTAATCACTTCGGTGAAGCCATCGGTGACGTTCCTGTAAAGGTGCCCCCCCCCCGGCCCCCGCCGGGGCCCCCGGGGCC
>NW_020173697.1:4871114-4947545 GCF_003031525.2 Neophocaena asiaeorientalis asiaeorientalis | reverse complement strand
CCCGGCCCCCGACGGTGAACCCGGTGCCCCTGCTCCCGGCCCGCCTACAACCTCAACAACAGCTGCGAGCTCGGACCGTCACAGCACCCGGTCTCCCTACCCCCCAGAAACTGAAATTCGCAGATAAACTGACAATCCATTCCTAATAAACGGGGGTAAATGGAGTTTAAGTGCAATGACAAGGAATCTGGCGGAACAAATCTCATCGTCCCTTGGTGATGGTCACCAAAGCACCGTAGTGACGTCAGTGCCTTGGGCACAGGAAAGCAGACCGGGTACAACCAGGACTGGTTGTTGCACATTTTGTGTAGGAATGGCCGCAAACGTCCTGGGCCGGCACTGCCCGCGCATGCGCACACGTACCGACGCGCAAGACCACGCAGGCGCACCGGGAAACCTCGCCAGACCGCGCCGCACCTGCGGCACGCACCGCCCCGCGCCCCACACGGTGAGCCTGACCGGCCCGGGGAGGAGGGCGCCCACGACGGCTTCTCGGACCCGCGCCGGCCGCGGTTCACATTCGCCGCGCGGAGGCGGGGCGCCCCCGGTCGGTACCCACCGCCAAGGTCCCCGGCCGCGGCTCTGGCCCCCTGCAGATTCCGGGCGACGATGGCCAGTCGGTAGCCTCTCTGGGCCATCAAGCGGGCCACCGCCTTGCCGATGCCCCGGGAGCCTCCGAACACGGCGCACACCCTGTCCATCTGGGACGGGGAGCCGCAGACCCGGAGGAGGAGACTACAAGGCCCGGCCCTTCCCACCGGCCTCGCGCCTTCACATCACGGCAGCTCCCACAAACCGAAGCGCCGCCCCAGGACTCCCGCCGCCGGACTAGAGGGCGGAGGCGCCCGGAGCGCCGCGTCAGCACGTCACGTCGGCGCGCCGACGTCAGTGCGCAGAGGCCACGGGCGCCACGCCCTCCGCGGACGCGAGCGTGGGCGGGAGACCTGGGGCGAGAGAGACTGGGAACTAGAGCCAGCTGGAAGGGGCCGCGCTGCATGCTGGGACTTGTAGTCTCGGTGCCGGCGAAAGGGCGCGGTAGCGGTGCGGTGGGTGGGGTGGGGCTTACCCTGCAGTCGGTGGGCCCTGGGCTCCGGCTTTGCCAACACCCTGGACGCTGGATGTTCCGTCGTAAGATCAGGACCGTGCCGGGTTGGGACACGGGGATCACAGCGTTAGAACCTGGGATGGACTCTACAGGTTGTGTTTGGCTGAGACCTGAGGTCCTCCCGTGAAGGAGTGGACACCGGAGTCAGCGTCACAACAGACCTTGGTCTTCCTGTTGTCCAGCTTGGCTCATGTGCCCCACGCAGGGTGAGGCCTAACAAACCAAACCGTGGGCGCGTCTGGAGCAGAGAAATGTTTCGTATAGGGCTGTAAGAGGGAAGAACAAGCCTGACTCCATAGTGGGTCTGTTTCTTCCACTTTAACCTTTGTATTCTGTTGCTTTCACTTTGATTTAAGAATGTTGCCTGCAGCCTGAAATATACAGGAGAGCCAGTGCTCAAGGCTCTGACCTTTAAGGGGACACCACTTTTCCATTCACACAGAGATAAAAAGTTGCAGAACAAAGAATAACGTTCTAGTTGGAGGTTTACAGGAACATCGTGACCTGACCTTTGTGGAGAAACTGCAAGAACAAGGGATTCCTACACAAAATGTGCAACAACCAGCCACACCCCCTCCCTCACTTGGCCTTTAAAAATGCTTTGGCGGTTTTTGCGGCACAAGACACCCATCTCCTTGCATGGCCCTTCCATAAACCCTTCTCTGCTCCAGAGTCCGATGTGTCAGTACTGTTGACCTCACTGTGTGTCCACGGCACATGAACTTGGTTCGGTAAGTTTCAGGGAAGGAGTTTTTATGGGCACAGTTTGCTAGGAGGTCTGCGGAGTGTGTACCCCTCTTCTGATTGGTTGCTGGTGAGGTAACAGGGTGGTGTTCCAGCAATCTCAGTCATCAGCCTCTGGTTCCAAACAGTCTGGGTCCCCGTGCTTGTGCTCAGCCTGATGTCACCATCCTCCACCGGGCGGGGCCTTAGTTCCTGCAGAAGAGCTCAGAGACATGTATGAGGTTGTTATGCAGGTCCCCTGAGGAGAAGCCAGGATTCTGCTCCATCTTGCGCTATTGCTTCTTTCTGCACCCCTCCGCTAATAAGTAACTGTTTGAATCTGCCCTTTGGAACTCAGGAAAGGTCTAGGAAGCGGAAAGCCTTTTTCCTACGAACAAGAAATAGGTGACATGGAAAAGCTTTTATACCCGGGAGGGTCCCACAGGGTCCTGCTCAGTTTCAACCCCCCCCCTCCTTTGATTCTCCTGCATCTTCAGGGGAACAGGTGTTAGACAAGAAAAGGAATAACATTTTGGACAGAGGGGTTAATCATAAACGCAGTTTTAGAGGGACTCGGTTTCACCCGCCTGAAGGAGTGGGACACGAGGGTCAGACTCAGCCCAGACCCCGCCCTCCCTCACCCTGCCCCACCCGGACACACTGTTCTCAAAGGGAGCTGTTGCTGAGGCAGGTGCCCAGTCAAGAACATACAGGAGGAGCTCAAGAAAGGCTAACTGAACGGTCCTGCCTCCGCATCCTCGGCTGCTGCAAACAAACAAAAATACTTCCTGCAGTTCTGAAGAGGATGTGCTCAGTGCTCTCTGGGTTAAGAAGCTGAAAGTTGAGCATTTGATACAATTTTACTTGATACAATCTTTATATTAAATGTTTCAGAAAAGTAAACCGTGGTCCCTACTACTAAAATGTAGACCATCTGCGGGCAACAGGACAACTACACATGAAACACAAAGGAGCAGCACACAATCATGAAGGGCAAAGTTATCTTAACAGGACAGCTCAGAGGAGAGGAAGGTCAGTGAAGGACGAAGGAATGCATGGGGAAGCTGGATTTGAGGGCTGGATGTAGACTGAATGAAGGCAGGGGAAGAGCCCCAACAAAACAAAAGTCCTAAGCAAACTGAGCATCATTTTTGTCCTACCTAGCTCTTGGAGAGATTTGAAGTGGCTTGCAAAAATATACAGTAAAACCTCACATCCATTAGGATGGCTACTATTAAAAAAATGACTAATAATAACAAGCATTGGCGAGGATGTAGAGAAATTGAAACTCTTGTGCACTGTTGATGGGAATGTAAACTGGTACAGTTGCTTTGGAAAACGGTATCGTGGTTCCTCAGAAAAATTAAAGATAGTCTTACCATATAATCCAGCAATCCCACTTCTGGGTAATTCCACTTCTCAAAAGAATTGAAAGCAGGGTCTTGAAGCAATATTTGTAAACGCATGTTCATAACAGCATTATTCATAATACCTAAAACGTAGAAGCAACCTAAGTGACCATTGATGGATGGTGGACAAGCAAAATGTAGTACACACATGTACACACACTGGAACATTAGTCACCCTTAGAAAGGAATTCTGCAATACGCTACAATGTGGATGAACCTTGAGGACATTACACTAAATGAAATAAGGCAGTCACAAAACAACAAATGCTGTATGATTCCACCTATACGAGGCACTCAGAGCAGTCAGAATGATACAGAAAGTAGGATGGAAATTGCCAGAGGCTGGGGAGGAGAAGGAAAGGAGAGTTGGTGTTTAACAGGTGTAATGTTTTTGCAAGATGAAAAGCGTTCAGGAGAGGCATGGTGGTGACGGAGGTTACCATATGGGTGTTACTTAATACTATTGAGCTGTACGCTTAAAAATGGTTAAGAAAGTAAATTCTATGTGTATTTTACCACAATTTTTAAAATTGGGGAAGAAAACAACCACAGCCATACAAATTTTTTTTTTTTTTTTTTTTTTTTTTTTTTTTGCGGTATGCAGGCCTCTCACTGTTGTGGCCTCTCCCGTTGCGGAGCACAGGCTCCGGATGCGCAGGCTCTGGACATTCAGGCTCAGCGGCCATGGCTCACGGGCCCAGCTGCTCAACGGCATGTGGAATCCTCCCAGACCGGGGCACGAACCCGTGTCCCCTGCATCGGCAGGCGGACTCTCAACCACTGCGCCACTAGGGAAGCCCTGCCATACAAATATTAACATTTACAACAAGAACACTGAATGCAGTTTAAAGTTTCTTAATGGGGTTGTCTTTTGTCCCTAAAGCATATAGCAATCCTGTCAAAATACTGTGATTTAAGAGCACTTTAAATATTACTTCTCTGAGGAGTTATAGCACAAACTTGATACTGGGTTGTTTTCAATATTTAGAAATTATTTTATGATTTTTAAATTTTGTCTTTTAATTAGATAAAACATTTGCATGGTTCTTAAGTGTAAACCACAAAGCAGGTACATTCAGAGAAGCACAGCTTTCATCTTTGCCTCTGTTTCCTGTTCTCTTCCTACCTGTATAAAATGTTAAATTTTTATTTATCCTTCCATTCTTTCTTTTTGAAAATATTAGAAAATGCATGTCTCTTTCCTGTTTTACCCTCTTTCTTATACAAAGGTCAGACACTACAACAATTGTTCCACACCTTGCTCTTTTCAGGATAATAACATATCTTGGAGATCATGCCATGTTTCTTTTCACACTTGCACAGTCCTCCATAGGGATTGTGATTGGCAGAATCCTAAAGACGACCCTCCCCTTCCCACCCCAGCTATTCAATCCAACACTAGCCTAGGAACCACTGGGAAGAGAATTTGAAGACATAATTAAATCCCAATTCAATAACCTTAAAATATGTAGATGATCTGGGTGAGCCTAGTCTAATCAGCTGATGCTCTTAAAGCAGACCATTTTCTCTGGCTGGTGGCAGAGGAGAAGTCAAAGACACTGAAGCCTGCTCAACAACAAAAACCAAGCAATCCAATCGAAAAATGGGCAGAAGACCTTAACAGGCACTTCTCCAGAGAAGATGTACAGATGGCCAGTAGACACATGAAAAGATGCTCAACATCACTAATTAGAGAGATGCAAATCAAAACTACAATGAGGTATCACCTCACACCGGTCAGAATGGCCATCATTAAAAAGTCTACAAATAGCCAATGCTGGAAAGGGTGTGGAGGAAAGGGAACCCTCCTACACTGTTGGTGGGAATGTAAGTTGGTGCAGCCACTATGGAGAACAGTATGGAGGTTCCTCAGAAAACTAAAAATAGAATTACCATATGATTCAGCAATCCCACTCCTGGGAATACACCCAGACAAAACTATAACTCAAAAACATACATGCACCCCTATGTTCATAGCAGCACTATTCACAATAGCCAAAAGATGGAAACAGCCTAAATATCTATCAACAGATGAATGGATAAAGAAGATGTGGTACGTGTATACAATAGAATACTACTCAGCCATAAAGAAGAATGAAATAATGCCATTTGTAGCAACGTGGATGCAACTAGAGATTATCATATTAAGTAAGTCAGAAAGAGAAAGAAAAATACCATATGACATCACTTATATGTGGAATCTAAAATATGGATTCTAATACACTTGCACTGCTTACATATTTACATATAAAGTTACTGTATATATAAAAAAATATTTTCAAGGACTCACGGGTTTGGTAATATTCAAAAGACATTATTGCTACATTTCAATATTTACCAAGAAAAGCCACAAAGTAATTTCAAACATTAAGCCACTGCAAAGACCTATCTACAAAACAGACTCATAGACATAGAGAACAGACTTGTGGTTGCCAAGGGGAAGAGGGAGGGAGAGACAGGGGGAGGGATGGACCGGGAGTTTGGGGTTAGTAGATGCAAACTATTACATTTAGAATGGATAAACAACAAGGTCCTACTGTACAGCTCAGGGAACTATATTCAATATCCTGTGATAAACCATATGGAAAAGAATATAAAAAAAGAATGTCTATAATGTAATGTGTATAACTGAGTCACTTTGCTATACAGCAGAGATAGGCACAACATTGTAAATCAACTAGACTGCAATAAAAAAAACTGTTTTTGAAAAAAAAAAAAAAGACAAAGACACTGAAGCCTGAGGGGGATTCAGGGCCTGAGACATGTTCCTGCCGGCCTCCAGGAAGGAAGCAAACAGCCATGCTGGGAACTGCTCATTGGAGGCTGAGAGCAAGCCCCAGCTAAAAACCATCAAGAAAATAAGGACTCCAGTTCCACAGGGACAAGGAGGTGTGTTCTGCCAACCAACAGTGAGATAGGAAGAGGACCCAAGCCTCGGATGAGAATTCGGCACCAGCCATACCTGGACCCTAAGTATGTGAGGCGTGGCGCCAGGACTGCTGACCCACAGGAGCTGTCAGATTAACAAATGTGTGTTCCCTTAAAAAAAAAAATACATGGGTAAATTTTAAAAGGCAAAGGAGACCACCTTCACCCCTCAAGGCGAGGAAAATAACATGGGATCAGTGGAAAGGTTATAAAAATCAAGCCGTGCTGTAAGAATCTCTGCAGTACTAAAGAAGAGATGCATATGTGATTCCGAGTTTCCTAGTGGTCAAAGCAAATAAGGACATACGACTCATTACAAGTTGTAATTTCTATAAGAAGTGAATACACTGGTTGTACAGCAAAGAGGTCTGAGTGATGGTTCCTCCTTGTGGGTCTCATAAAAAGCATTACAGTGGGCTTTGCTTGTCATGAAAAAACTATACTGTAAGGTCATTTTATAGCATCTATTTTTATTAGAGGACAGAACCCCGAAACCAGATGCAGGCATTAAACAGGGAGGCGCTTTAACCCCAGAAGTCACAAGATAAAAGCTGAATTTAAGAACATGGTGTATATCAGGGTGGGTTAGACCAAATTTGTCTAAGCCTCTGTGCGACTACACCCTCATATGCAACCTTGGAAAACCTGTCTTAGACAAATTACCGGTATATGGGTCAGTCTAAGCGCCAATTATCAGGACATTCCTGGCATCCAGCATCACGGGGCAAAGCAGAGAGGTTCAGTCCTTGTGACAAGTTCTGTCAATTTCAATAGGAAAAGGTTATATTTCAATAGGAAGGCTAGTTTCAATAGGAAATAGGTTATACTTTTTTCTGCGTGTTGCTTTAGCAAACACCCTGGTTTTTAGATGTACTGCATCTACCATGAAGATTATGAACCGAGGAGACAAGGGGACATTCAAATTCTCAGAGCTTCCGGATGCTCCTCTCTGTGTACACACACCAATTGTTAGGAGGAGCTGCTCTTTTGCCACTTACTTCGGTTTAAACCCCAAGGCAATTTCCCCCCCTTAGTGCAATGTCACTACCATCCCAGCTTAGGACACTCATCACAACAAATCAGCCATCAGGCAGGAGGGCTGCAGCAGGGGAGGGTCTCCCGGATCCCTTGAGAGCAGAATGAGGGTCTGTAAATTAATCTGGGTCTCCTTCCCCAGCAGGACAGTGAAGAAAGCCATGAGGATGGGTCACCTCTGGTCTTTCCTTCTCACGCCACATGTCACTCTTGTGATAACATGTTGACTGTATTTTACACTTTAATCTAAACCAACCTAAGAATATTTTTTCTCTTGACTCCAATAACTGGAGTAACACGAGAAAATTCCTTACGTATAAAGACTATTGTACGCAGTTTTAAATGTATATACTTTGTATTCTTTTTTCTTATTACAAACAATACCATTTAACTGCAAGAAGAATTTTAGAAAAAACTATATTTTTAAGGTAAACAAAAACTAATTGAAAGTGTTGTACACTTTAAATGGATGAATTATATGGTATGTGAATTATATCTCAATAAAACTGTTATTAAAAAAATTAATTGAAAGCCCACTGTCCTTGTACATGAAGTTTAAAACGGCAGCTAACTGTAAGTGGGTTTCTTTCATGGGTATTCTTATAAGTCAAGACTTACAACACCTGAGATTCCTAATCTACAGAAATTAATAAGAAATTCATAATTATGGTTTGATATTTGGGGGAAAATCTCTACATAACACGCTGTACTAAGCATCCCCAACTTAGCAGGCCCACGACTCCTCCCGGCCGTCTAGGCCGTGGGGACCCGTAGCGCCCAGACGGCGCGTGGACAGCCCAGCTCCTCAGTACAGCCCGTGCTCTTATTCCCAAGAGGGAGATTAGAAAGCTGCCTTAGATACAACTTTCGTGATGAAAAAGCAGCATCGGTTTTCTCTCGACATTCTTCTAGCCAGTCTGCCAGGTCATCTAAGTTGTAAGGAACGTCCTTTTCACGATTTACAGAAGATTATTTCATCTTGAATGGGGAAAATGTGTCCTTGAGCGCTCTTATTCTGCTGAGTTGGCATCCATGCCACAGAGAAGGGCATTTGTGCCCAAGGACGCCTTCTGAACCTACCCCGCCGAGCGCTCAACTGCTTAAGGCGAAAACCTGGAGTTTATCCCTACCCTCCGGCACCCAGGCCACCTCCAAGCAGTCCTACTGCTGCTCCAGCCTGCACCCTCTCCAAAAGCAGAGCCGGGCCCGCGTCCGGGCCCTGGGCCTGAATGACTGGAACAGCTGGGCGCCGGTCTCCCAGGATCACGCCCTCCCATCTGCCCTCCCCTCCACAGAGGGCTCCCCCTGAAGTCACGTCCGCTCCTCTGTCCCCACGACGAAGGCTCTGTAGCAGCTCCCCACCCTGCGCACGACAAGGTTGCGCCCTCCCGATCTGGTCCACGCTCCCGCCTGCTCGCCCACGCCCACCGCACTCTTCCCATCACCGCTCTTCCCATCACTGCTCCTGTGGGACAGGGCTTTGCAATTCCCTGAGCGACATGTCCCTTCCCACCTCCGTGCTGTTCCAAACGTGAGGCAGGAGGGAAGGGGGCAGGGCACAACCTCTCAAAGAAGGACACAGCCCTTGAGAATAGGACATAAACTGGTTAGAACCGACTAGGCTCAAGATCGAAGAAGGTTCCACTTCCAGTGGACCTTGAGCCTCCGCATATATATACGTTCATTGTAACACATCAGCTAAGTGACAGACCCACCAATGCCGTGACAGTTCCGAGGCCAACCATAAAAGGCCAAAAAGTGGGCAGGGGCCCAATTCCTGGTAATCCCCACCCTTTCCCCCAAATAGTTAGAATAATCCTCCCACTCATTAGCCTATGAAATTACCCAGCCTAAAAAACTAACCACCCCATATTTTGGGGCCTCTCACCTTCTGAAATGGTCCACACTCTGTCTATGGAATGTGTGCCTCTCTAAAAATACCCCTATCGCTTTCTCTCTCACTGAATTCTTTCTGCACTGAGACATAAAGGACCTGAGCTTCATGAAGTCCTGAGACCAGGTGTGTGATCTCAATTAAAAGGCAGTGGGTTCAAGTCCCACTCTGGGTTGTGTGGCTTCAAATGCCGTCTGCCCCACCCCCAGGGCGCTCCCTTCTTCTCCTGGTGGCATCAGGTTTATCACTCAAGACACGGCCCAAGCATCTCTTCCAGGGAAGCCTTTCCCGATCCAGCAGGACACGCTGACGCCCTCCTTCCTCCCTCTCCTTAACTTGTGTGTGTGTCTTTAGGTCTGTGTTTCGTGGAAGGATCCTGACCTCTGAATTCAGGAAATTTTAGGAAAACACTGAATAGACTTCCGGGGATCTGTGAACACCGCAAGTCACAGATAAAATCTTGCATCCATTTCAAACAAGTAGCTTCCAGGAAGAGGGACCACTTCTTTCACCAGGTTCTCAGGGGGAACTTTACCTTCACGGGTTAAGAACTCTGCACTAAATTGTGAGCTCTCTGAACGCAGACACGATCACATTACGTTTTGTTTCCCTGTTTGCAGCTTAGTTCCTAGGGCTTGTGAACACTAAATGCATTAGCTAATGGTTGAATAAATGAGGGAATGAAATAACTCATTTAAAAAGAATGTATTACTATGGGTAAGAACCAGTGTTGCCTGTAGCTATGATTAAAATAGACCTGGTTGCTGCTTTCATTGGGAAAATAATCTGGCAAGGGAGACAGGCATGAAACAATTAATCATGCAATTGCTATTTCACTGCAATAGTGGGAAGGCCTGTAAGGCAGAAGGACAGGGTGCTAGCAGAGGGCTTTGATCCAGTCTGCTAGTGGGGGTCTGAGGTCAGAGAAGGCTCCTCTGAGGTCTTAATGCGCATATAGTAAAAGAATAATAACTAAGGAATATTACCAACAGCGATAACTACAGTTACTATCCATCAGTATGTTACAGGGTTAGCTAGGAGACAGCATTATTTATACATAAAGAATACAAATCTTGACTTAAGAGATCCCTTTGATTGATGAAGGAGATTTGCTAGTGAAGGCAAATGTTCCTCCTTGATGAGATCACTTGGCTTGGACATTTCACCAGGAAGTACCATGGAAGAGAGTAACCCTGAAATTTTATGAAACTCCTTTTTTAAAAAAATCTGCCCCCAATTTTCTAACAGTGTAAGGCCAGCTCTGGATACTTAATGTCAAGCCCCTAGGGCAGCATGTCTGCCAGGCTCAGTGTCCCAGAAGGGGTTCTGAGTCTGGCCTCAGTCCTCTGACCACCCCCCGCCCCACTGCCCCCAGCATCCCATTTCTACCTCTGCCCTCTGGTTGGAGGGTCAGCTCACCTGCTGCATCTCCCAGACTCACGGGAGCTTCCCCATCCCAGCCCCCCATCCGACAGGTCTGTGTCAGAGGCCCTGGCCGGCTCAGGCCCCTCCTTGGTGCCCTGACTCACTGGGACTCTGCACGGTCCCACCCCTCCAGGTTCTCCTGGGGAAGCCAGACTCCACACCATGTGTCAGCATCTGAGATGGGCCTGAATCCACGGCTCCTGCATCTCCAGGTCCTGCCGTGTGGCTGCAGGTCTTGTTGGAATGATCACAGCCTGCTGTTCCTCATCCACAGCTGCGGAGACCCATCCCCTGAGTTATGCCGAGCAGAAAACTGGGGCTTCTCAGACACACACAAAACTTCTAACTAAAATAGGCCTCAGTGCTGGGGCCTGAACTGTCCCCGTCCCCCGCCAACAACACTCATCTGTTGATGCCCTCACCCACAATGGGACTGTATTTGGAATAGGGCCTTTCAGGAGGTAATTAAGGGCTGCCTTAGTCTGTCTGGGTGGCTTATGAACAACAGACATTTATTTCTCACAGTTCTGGACACTGGAAGTCAGAGATCAAGGCGCAGGCATTTTCAGCGTCTGCTGAGAACCATCTTCTGGTTCACGGCCAGCCATCTGTCACCATGTCCTCACTGGCAGTGAGGCAGGGACCTCTCTGCAGTCTCTGTTGTAAGGGCACTGACCCTGTAACAGGGAAGAACCAAATTAGACTACATGTTGGATCTGTTTCTTTTACTTTAACCTTTGCATTCTGCTGTTTTTGTTCACTAAAAGGATACTGTCTATACATAATGACCTGCCTCAGGGAACCCTGTCCCTCTGCCTGAATGTTAACCCAAAGTGCCTTTGTTCAGGGAAACATCCGGACCCTGCCCACCTGCGGATGGCTGCGAGAAAGAAGAAATTAACACATCACCTCCCCAAGGCTGGCCACTCCAGGTGATATTTGCAAAACTTATGGTCTTTTACTTTACTTCCTCATCTCCCCCTCTCTGTGCTATAAAAGAAACTGGCATCCAAACCCTGAGAAGATGGTTATTTTGAGACTTTAGTCTGCCATCTGCTCAGTCTGCCGCCTTTCTGAATAAAGTCGTATTCACTGCCTCAACACCTTGTCTCCGATTTATTTGTTGTGAGGTGAGCAGAGCAGCATGGACTTGGTAACAAATTTGGCGAGCCAGCCAGGAACCTTGCTGCTTGTGGATAGCTGGCCCCAGTGAGGAAACATTGGGGCAAGGCCCTAGCAGCTGCCAGGACCATTTGTCCTGAGGATCTTCCCTTCAAAATTCCCTGAAGCAGCACCGGCTACTCCAGCGCTTGGCAGTTGAAGCAAGGAACCGACCAACTTTTGCAAGTCCTCGGACTCGATTTTGTAGGGTAAGTCTACCCAATTTGGTAACCGGTTCGTTTGTTTTGGTCTTGGTCTTGTTTTGGTTTTGTGTATCCTTTTGTGTTGTGAGTTGACGGACTCAACTTTGTAGGGTAAGTCACTCTGGCGTGCATACTGGGAACATATTCCCCTCTCAATTTGGGCTTTTTCTTTACGGGAGAAGCCAGTTTGTTTGATTGGGGTACACTGTTCCAACAGGTACCAGGTACAATTCCTCCAGGGGGGAATTGTTGTTGGACTCTATCTGATTTGGAGCCGGTTCGTTGGGATCTAGTTCATTGGTTTTGTAGGGTAAGTCTACCCAGTTCGGGAACCGGCTTGTTGGCTTTCATCTTGGTTTTGTGTGCATCAATGCCAGAGTTTGTTTGGACCTTTTGTGTTGGAATTTGTTTGCGCCTTTTGTGTTTTGGTGTTATCAAACTTATAAAAATGGGAAATACTCCATCTATCCTGAAGGAGAGCCCTTTGGGACGTATATTAGATAAATGGATGAAACATAGCCATGAGCCTATGACTAAGAAAGACGTGATGTACTACTGTAATAGGGTGTGGACTCAATATTTATGATCATAAGAGCAACGGCCTCTGAATGGCTCACTCAATTATTACATGATCTCACAGAAGTGTTTGGCAAAAGAGCAGGCTGCACTGGCAGTTGTTCCAACTGCCCTCCCACCCCATGCTGCCATCATATTCACTGCCTCCTGCTTCCCCTACCCATGGGGATCAAATAGAAGTTTCTATGTTAACCTCCAGAGCACAGGAGCCTGATTTAGTATCACCATCTAAGACCCGACAGGACACACAATTTGTACCGAGAGCCACTTCTGCAGCAGGGCAATTTCCCTCGTGCCAACATCCTATAAGAGGCCAGGGGGCTCCCTTGGACTTGAGGCATCCGATTCTAATTTCCCCACAGGAGCCCCAGGTAACTTTGACAGTGGGGAACAAGTTGATTGACTACCTTCCCTATTTGTCTTAAGAGGCTTGTAAATATTAAACAAAGGGGAAACAAAGTCATGCTAGGAAAAACTTGCCTGTAACTTTGAGATGCAAATGTCCTACCTGGTCTTCTCAGGAACTCTCATCTCTTCCATCTTTTTAAAATGCAATCTTTAAAAAGAGGGTAAGGTAATTTAGAAATTGACTTGTCAAGGATAAATAAAAACCCTAAGTGTCTTTTCTGTAAAACTTCAGCCATCTAGACAAGTGAGCTTGATTTGTTCCATCTGCCAGAAACCTAATCTTAATTCAACCTCTTTTTGTAAACTGATGGGCTTTACACTGCTGTACCTGACTCAGGGCTGACATTTTGCAATGAAAACTATGATGTCTCTGTTTGTCTCCTTGTACGAGTCTTGGTATTTGTATAACATTACTGAGGTTGATTTGTGGATTAACTCTATTTAACTGGCTTAAAGAAAAGTAAGCACTCACAAACTAAACAATTCTAAATATAAGAAAAATTAAGCTAAATGAGTTTCAGGTTCACATGAACTGAGAAATATTCAGTATTACTGTTTGTTAATCTAATTAATATAGACGTGTCATTAGAGTCATCAGCATTAAGTATAATACTTTTATTGTGCCTAGGTTTTATATAAGCTAAACAAAATCTTGTTATGTCTCTTGCAAATTTGTCAGCAGGGAAAGTAACTTGATGTGAAGAAACTTTTAAGGAAAGAAAATGCAAATGAAATAAGAGCTTTAGGTGAACTTTTAAAAATAATTATCTTTTAGGAATGTTTAACTAAAATTAATCTCTCCAGATATTCAACAACGTGAAAGTTAGAATAGTGCTAAAATAAGTTAAGTGATGGAAGGTTTATGGAAAGTGAACCCCAAGAAAAGAGTTTTGTACATGGTCAGGATTCACTACATTTAAAATAAGTTTAACTGAGTAAATAAATTTTAAAAGCAAGTTGGTGCAAAACTTGAATTTGGCTTTTCTCTCTGTTAAGATGACAAGGTTTCTTAAGATTGTGAACTGCCTTTGATAACAAATTTTAAGTTTCTCTACCTTTTAAGTGATCTGGTTCTGTATTTGCCTTTGAAATCTTTTATTGTTACTTCGGCTAAGTGAATAACTATTGTTTCACAGTGACCCTATCTGACTGTTTTAGACCTTTTTGATATTTTTTTGACAAAACTTCCCAAATCAAATTATAATAAAGTTCCTTTGACCTCTGGCTAACTCTGGGATGCTTCAAAGGGCCCCTGAAACACCCTAAAGAGAGATATTAACTAATTAGGTTCACTTGGTATGTTAAATTACATGGGAAGTGTTGTCAAATAAGTAATAAGTCTTCTTAGGTTATATTTTATGGCAAATGATACACGTACTCTAGAGATTATATGGAGTTCCTAAAATTTGGTATGTCCTGGTAAAATGTATCAGTCATAATTCTAGTTGTTATCTGAAAGTGTTACATGTCACAGCAGTAACCAAATTACTTTGTCAATTGCATGGTAATCAGATTTAAATGTGCCTTCTTAAGTCTTTTGTCATTATAGACAGTTATGGTTTCACTCTGATGCCTTGGCAAAAATGCTTCCTCTCCAAGAAGATTTATAGAAAGGACCTTTGGATAAATACAAGTTTCTGGCTTTCAGACCATAATGCTGAACTGGGTAAGAAACTGAAGAATTCTAATAGGAAACCTGATGGCTTCATAAAGCTGTTAACAAGAACGATTAGTTACATAGAACTGAGTAAAGTGGTGAATATGGTTATAATTTTTATGGTTTCTATCTGAAAAATGACTGGTTAAATCTGTGTTTTCCAGGTGTAAGGAAAACCTTCCCCTTAAACTAATTATGGCTTACAATAATTTGGTAAATTATACCTTTGTAAGCCAAATTGTTTGTACTTTGTATCTCCCTGCTGCACTATGTCTTTGTCAATGTTACTAGCTGCATTACTTATACCCTATTTTATAAGACTGTTGTCTCTTACAGTACCCAGTGTGTAACCAGGCTTCCAACAAAACTTCTATGGCTAAACACCTTGAGGAAGTAGATCACATTTATAACATAAGATAATTGTAATAGTGTGATCCTAGCTATGGGAGGAAGCAACAAGGGAAAATGTCTCCTGGATCATAATTAGATAGAGGATCCAGAGAATGTTTAATTATCAGTAGGGCCTAATCCAAAATCTAGCACCTGGAGTGACATATCAAGAATTTTCGCCTGACCTGGGGTGAGCCTCCCAGCGCTATGGGACAAAATTTGATCCTGAAATGTCTCCCAAATATTGGTCAAAACCCTGACCAAGAGGAGAGGATATGAGAAATGGAATATTTCCTGCCACATCAGCCATTAGTGATTTCAGCCCTCCAACGTGGGCCTGTGAGCCCTGAGGAAACTCAGGAGATGAGAATACAGGATACAGGCCCCAGATAGCTGAGGTGAGTATCAAGAGGGTGATTTCAGTGAGCCCAGACTCCTGCGTTTTCCCATACAGAGAAAAATGCTCAATTCCTTAACTTGAGATGCTGCCTTCCGGGCTTGAAGCCCTCAAAATTCCCACTGAATAGATCATAACTCTCAACTTGTAGGTTGTGAGGTTTTTTTTGTTTTTTTTTAAGGTTACAGGTGTAAAGGAGATACTTTCCAGAGAGGAACAGAAGAGCCAACGTTTGTTACAATGGCACCAATGGCGGACACTCCCACCGATGGCGGACACTCCCAGAAAGATCCATCTGATGAAGCAATTAGAATGGTCGTCACCCCTTTTTCCACAAGACTGTGGAATGGACATTGACAGTGGGGAACTGTCACAGGGAAGAGCGAAATCTGACTCCATGTTGGATCTGTTTCTTTTACTTTAACCTTTGCTTTCCCCCTGCTTTTGTTCACTAAAAGGATACTGTCTATACATAATGGCCTGCCTCAGGGAACCCTGTCCCTCTGCCTGAATGTTAACCCAAAGTGCCTTTGTTCAGGGAAACATCCGGACCCTGCCCACCTGCTGGATGGCTGCAAGAAAGAAGAAATTAACACACATCCTCCCAGAGGCTGGCCATTCCAGGTGATATTTGCAAAATGTATGGCCTTTTTACTTTACTTCCCCATCTCCCCCTCTCTGTGCTATAAAAGAAATTGGCATCCAAACCCTGAGAAGATGGTTATTTTGAGACTTTAGTCTGCCATCTTCAAGGTCTGCCGGCTTTCCCAATAAAGTCATATTCATGCCTCAATACCTCGTCTCCGATTTATTGGCCTGTTGTGAGGTGAGCAGAGTGAGCTTGGACTCGGTAACAACCCCATTCCCCAGGGCTCTACCCTCTAGACCGCATCACCTCCAAAGCTGCCCCCCCCGCCCCCCGCCGTCATACCATCATACTGGGGGTTAGGATTTCAACATATGAATCTGGGGGGAGACAAACACCCAGTGTATAGCAAAGGTGGGGCCCTAATCCTACAGGTCTGGTGTCGTTGTAAAAAAAGGAAGAGACACCAGTGATCTCTCTCTCTTTTCCTCTGTCCCTCTGTGTGCACACAGGGGGAAGGTCATGTGAGGACAGAAAGAAGGCCACCATCCACAAGCCAGGACGAGCTCTCACCAGAAACCAACCTGACGGCACCCGGGTCTTGGATCCCTAGGCTCCAGAACTGCTAGATTTTGTTCCGGCCGCCCCCCGTAGACTAGCACAATAGGACTATCACTTTCTTCCTACAACCGAGCCACAAAGCGACATCTTTGCTGGATAATACCACACAGCCCGCTGAACACGCGAGTTGAGTTGGGAAGAGAAATGTCACCATGAGATCAAAAGCATAGAGACCGTGGACCTCACTCTCGTCACTCACCGTCACTCGCAGACATCCAGACCCCTAAGACCTCTCCCGTCTGCTGGCCAAAGCTCACTTTCAGGGAGGACTTTGAAATCCCTTCCCTCTAACTGTCATAAATAATATAACAGCACGGGGCACGAAGTTGCTTAGAGACATGAGAATTTAACCGAGAGCCCAGTGTTAAGCTAAAGGAATGACAATCTAACCGTGAAGTAATATCTGGCATCCACCTTTCCAACAACATAACTCTGTTGTGAGCTCAGGGTTACTCTCGGCAGCAGCACAAAACTCTGGGATGAGAGGAGGGAGAAGCAGCCACCTCAACCGTGGGAACCCCAGGTGATGAGAGATGGTACGCAGTAGGTGATGATGTCACGTGACGAAGGCACTGATATAACTGTGGACCAGGTGCTGTGGGAGCACAGGGCTTCCGACTTGGGCCAGGGAGTGAAGGTGTGCGTGCTTGTGCATGTGCGTGTACTTCTATATGTATGCACACATATACACAAAAAACAGATAACATCATTACAGGTACTATTATATTAGAGACACATGTACATTATCGTATTTGTGCATTGTGTATACATGTGTATATGTATACATACATATACACGTAAAACAGATGTTACTATAGACATGTATTTTAGGCATGTGTACATAGGTATGAATGTGTGTACACGTGTATATGTGAGTGTGTGTACATCTATTATATGTACAAATGCACACACATACCCACACATAAAATAGATAACGTTTTATTATACGTATTATATTATAGGCATGTGTACATTATCATTTATGTATTGTGTATATGTGAGCGTGTATATCTATTACATACACATAAAATAGATATTATAGGCATGTATTATTATAGGCGTGTGTACATCACATGTATGAATATGTGTACACATGGGTATACGTGTGTGTACATCTATTATATGTACAAATGCACACACATACCCACACATAAAATAGATAACATTTTATTATAGGTCTTATTATTATAGGCATGTGTACACCATTCTATATGTACATATATATATGTGTACATATATGTGTATATGTCTGTGAGTGTGTACGTCTGTAAAAGCCATGACTAAAAAAACAGCTAATGCTCCCTGGATACTTAAATACCACATGCCAAGTCCACTGCACAGCGGCGAGTGGCAGAACTGGGGTTTCTCCCCAGGAGCCCGAACACGGACCACGTGCACATGTGAGCCCAGTGATGGGTTCAGGGGCCATCACTGCCACACGCACCCAGCAGGGCTGGGCCCGGGGCCTGTGTGAGGGGGCGGGCTGGGCTGGGAAGGCACCCCTAGCAGCTCAGACAAACTCCCGCCCTCCCTGGGGAGTGCCAAGCAAGAGCTCTGTGATCAGTGCCAAACGGACATCGTCTAGTCTCCTGGACAGACTACCGTGCTGTTCTCTTCACAAAGTAGCTGAGCTCAATGCCCCGTGAAATCTACGAATGTTTTGTTCCAGGTAACTAGTAATGGGCCTGGCGTAGCATGCAACACACAACGTGCAGGGAAACGGAATAGGAGGTGATGACATCTGAGGAGAGATACATGAATTTTGTAAAAAGTGAAACAGCTGCCAATTCTTCCATGGAATAAGAATCTGTCCCCTCTGGGAAGTAGCGCTCAGGATTTGCTTAAGTTAGGAATTTAAGGAGCAAATATTTACGGGTCCCTCCACAACTGATGAGCAGGAAAAAAAATGTGTCAGAAATCACCTTCTAATTTTAAAAAGTGACATTAATTTCTTTGGCTATGTTATTAGGCTAACCCCTAGACCATAGTAATTTAAAACAAACAAATGCAAAGTGGCTGATCCTCAACCAACACTGTGGAAAATATCCTTTCCCCCTTTTGCTGAATAGAGAGAGAATAAATCAGTGGAAAAGAATTTGCGTAGAAGGTGACAAACTGAAATATGAATACTTTCAGTCGAAGTGAAGACTTAGTCTGCTGTTTCAGGCAAGACTCGATACATAAATATGAGATTGGCAACACAGCATCACATTTAACTAGAATTAGACTGTCCTAGCTGTACCAGAAACTGTGTTATCTTGCGGAAGTTATTAAACTCTCCAGGTGAAAGTGTCTTCAGAGAAATGGGGAAAGTAACATTCATGGGAGGTGATTCAGGTGATTCACAGGCAGAAGATGAGTTGATCCACCTCATCATGGTCAATCATTAGTAGGACCTTCTTCCAGTGGGAATTCCAGCACATGCACTGCGAACCACGGCTCTGCAATCACTATCTGTGGTCTCGCCTTAGCTCGTTCTTCTAGTTTCTCCGTTTAAAAAGCATTCTTTCCCTCAGTTGTTTTTTTTTTTTTCCTTCCAATATCTATCAATTCCTTCTTGTATCTCAGACAAAATGTATCGACCACCTTCCTGGTTTCTAACTTCTACCCCTTGCATTCCTTTCAAATCAATGGATAAAAGAGTATTTGTTTCCTGAGGACTCAACTCAGACACATTTCTTTGTAAAGGATTAATCTCACATACGTTTCTAAAGTTCTGGTCCTCAGAATGACACTGAAATACACGGTGAAGTGTATTTTTCTATTAACATGTAGCACATCCTCCCTATATGGAGTTCTTGGAGCTGTTTTGAAGCTATGGACAAAGTGGTGAATCAAACAAAAATGACATGTGCTTAACACCACGAGCACTGGCTGTGAGTTCCCCAAAGGGTCAGCTCGTCCTCGTCTTGCCTGTAAAGGAGAAATGTCAACACAAACCAGCCTTACAGGAGTGTTTAGTATAAACAGCACCTCAAAAACATGGGGTTTCTGTGGGAAGCACCACAAAACAGCAATATATTAATTTCATTACATAATCTAAGAATAACCTTAGTAGCAGAAAACACATACTGCCTATTATGCATAGCTAATATTTTAAATAATATATCACAAACACAGGTCCACATCAAGGAGGGAAGGCTAATTCCAAAACTACGTGTGATCAGCTATTTTCAAGTTTTCTATTGACATTCGATTGGTACTTCTTTGTTAATTTGGGGGAATCACCTAGGCATTTGTGAGGACCCAAACCAGAGTGCAAAAATAATAATTGGAGGAAAATTTTTTAAGTGAGAAAAGTCTGTTTTCTGAGCACGAAGCCAAGACCTTGGTTTTCGGGGCAGCACTAGTGCTGGTGAGGTGGGGTGACCACGTGGATGTAGGGGGGTCAGCCAAACCAGCAACAGGGTCACAGAGGAGGGGGGCTGCGAGCCAGATGCCACAGTCCCCGCTGGAGGGTGGAGAGCAGCAAGGATGAGACAGCAGACAGCCAAGGGGAGGGGGAAGGTGCTTAGCTCAGCAACTGCAATTGGTTAGAAGCTATCATGTTACACACACACACTGCAAGTTTCACACTAAGGGATAAATCACACGTCGTCAAAATGGCAGACCAAAAGGAGATCACCACTTCCCAGCACCCTCTATGTCTGGTGCACTGGGGCGCTATGTCTGCCTGCTCAGCGCACCTTCCCTTTTCCTTCTGGCAGCAGCACCTCCTATTTCCTACAGAGAATGGCATTCCCACTCTCCTTACGGTCCTGGCCAGGCTGCCAGTGATGTGCCAACCCTCCAGCCTTGTAAAGTCAGGTGACCTAATCCGCAAAAATACGCGTGTGTCTCCCGTGAATTTCACTCCTGAGAGGAGCCAGGAGAGGCGGAGATGAATCCACTCATCCAGGGGAACAGCTGCGCCCAGGAAACAGTCACGACCCCCTGCTGCCGGGACGCCCAGAGCCCCCGGTCCTGACACTTGGCTGTTAACCTCTTCCTCGACCATGCGGGGGACCCAGTATTATTCTAACACTTTTCTCCCTTCAGCTTGGCAGTGCTGGTGTGGGTTGCTTGTAACCCGAGCACTCTGACAGTGCCAGGCAGGGTGCTAGGTGCTTTATATGGGAATGTCTTTAATTTTGTGCTCGTAACATCCTTGAGGGGAAGATACCCTGATCCCACGTTACGCACAAGAGGCCGTGGAGGTTAGAGTCACCTACTCACCGACACACCGCCAACGAGGGACGAAGCGTGATGAGGACCTCACTGGGTGCCAGGAGCCAGGCTCCTCCAGCTCACAGACAAGCAGGGATATTAAAAAGTTCCCTTTGTTAGGGAGGCAGGATGAATAGTTGAAGTGTAGGTTTTTTAGGGCAGTGAAACTATTCTGTGTGATAGTGTAATGATGGATACATGACACGCATTTGTCAAAACCCATAAAACTGTACAACACACAGAGTGAATCGAATGTAAATTAATAATATATCAGTATTGGTTCATTAATTGTGACAAATACAGCACACTAATGCACGATGTTAATAACAGAGCAGACTGTGAAGGGCAGAGGTATATGGAACTTTCTGAACTACCTTCTCAGGTCTTTAAAACCCTGCTAAAAAATAAAGTCCATTGATTTTTTTTTTTAATAAAGCAGAAGTCCCTTCGTTGGCCCATAAGCTCAACATCTCAGATGCTTTCTGCTTTGAAGGACCTTTACTATATATCAGCAGATACAACAGATTAAAGTTCTATATATTGTTTTAATGTATACGTTATTTCCCTATAGAAAACATCCCATCGTCATATAAGATCCGGATCTTTTATTCTCTGCCCGGTTATGTCGCAAATTCTTTTGTGTTCCTGATTAAAAACAATTTAATAGCATACAGCCACCTAGCGGTTGTTAAGTGTCGTGGTGACTCTGAGAACACGCTTAGTAACCATGGTTTAAAGCGAGCTAACATAACAATCAGTAAAGAGGTATCCTATGTGTAAGGAACTGTACCAGGTGTCATGGGAGAAACAACGTACACGAAGGGAATTTTTTTCTTCTATGTAAGTATAGTTGATTTACAATGTTGTGTTAGTTTCAGGTGTAAGCACAGTGATTCAGTTAGATACTGTTTTCAGATTATATTCCACTATAGGTTACTACAAGATATTGAATATAGTTCCCTGTGCTATACAGTAAGACCTGTGGGTTACCTATTTTATATATAGTAGTGTGTATGGGTTAATCCCCAATTCCTAATCTATCTCTCCTCTGTCCTTCCCCTTTGGTAACTGCATGTTTGTTTTCTATGTCTGTTGAGTCTCTCTCTGTTTTGTAAATAAGTTCATTTGTATGATTTTTTTACATTCCACATATAAGTGATATTAAATGTCTGACCTACTTCACTTTGATAATCTCTAGGTCCACCCTTATTGCTGCAAACGGCATTATTTCATTCTTTCTATGGCTGAGTAAGATTCCATTGTATATATGTACCACCTTAAGAAGAGAAGTTTCCTCCCAAGGCTTTTACTGTCTAACTGGAAAGACGAAGAGTAAAGTAGAGGCTAGAGGTGGAACAAAAATGTAGAAGTATGTGTGACTCGCTGTGAAATGGATGTTTTAACAGAGGTGACCATGGCATCCCATGAAGGACCTGAAGGTCTCTCAGGGCCAGGGAAACAGGAACTCGGAACTCGGCTTGTTTCTGTCAGACAGCAAACCGTGTGATGCCCAGCAGCCCCCTGAAGTAATATAAGGTGCCCGTGGGGCACGGCTGACACGTGGCATGTCCTATTTCCAAGGGACAACTTCCAGAGGCTGGTTTTCCAGATTCACAGGACACAGCTTCTGAGTGGTCACCTTCTGCTCCTCCCAGCTGAATCAGAGACAAGTCACATCACTACACTGACTTTGTTAAGGAGGTCACTGCCTCATGTTAGGAACCTCCAGGGAGGGTTTGGTGCCGTCCTCTCAGGCTGATTGAGATTTATGTCTTGAAATGCCAAACTGCATGTTTAATCTGTCATCCAAGCAGACTGTCCGATCCAGAAATGACAAGATTTAACACACAGTATTTCATGCCCAAGACTAACAGCAAAAGCTGCAGTGTGTCTCCGCACACTCAAAGTAAACACAATGTGCTAACGGGTGGTTTTTCCTCCCTCACCAGATAAGTACTGGTTTCTTCTTACTAAAAACAAATTATTTTATTTCACTTAAGAAGACTATGATTAAGTGTACAAAATTACACTTGTCTTTAATTGAACAGATTTCCTTCCTTCCTCTGGGTTAGTGGGATGTTGCATGTTATTATACAGCTTGGGAAAACCCAGACAAGGAAGGCTTCACTTTCAGGACTGAAGCTGGGTTGGTAACAGCTCTTGCAGAACTATGTCTGGTGGGTGGCAAAGTTTCATTCCGTCCTTAAAGTTACCTATGGCAAACGGAGCCACAGCACCTTACATCCTGTCTCAGTCCATACTGGGCATCTTATAAACAACAGACATTTATGTTTCACAGCTCTGGAGGCTGGATGTCCAAGATCAAGGGGCCAGCCTGGCGGGGTGGGGGCCTCGTTCAGATTCATAGCTAGCACCTTTCCTCTGTGTCTTCACATGGAAGAAGGCGTGAGTGGCTCTGTGGGGTCTCCTCTATAAGGGCACTAATCTTATTCAGGAGAGCTCCACCCTTATGACCTAAGCACCTCCCAAACCCCACCCCCCACCCGAACACCATCACATCGGGCAGGATTTTCAATATATGAATTTGGGGGCATACAAACATTCAGACCACAGCAAATTCTAATTCAAACTTACTAGAAGCACACTGATACCTCCCTAATTTCACCTAAGAGGACACTAGCCTTAGAAAATTTCCCAGAACATGGTGGGCTAAGGCTTTCTAAAGACATGTCCCTTAGACAAGGGTTCTCACCACAGTGCCGTTGCATCACAGCTGGGTCCTCTCCTGTGTGCGGCCAGAGGGAAAAATAAATTCTGTCTCGCTTAAACCACTGTTACCTTGGGGGCTTCGTTACAGCAACTGGCACCTTAACTAAATAAAGCAAATCCCAACTAGTGGCACAGGTACTAAGTCAAGAAGGTAGAGGTTAAGACAGGAGGAGCTTTCTTTGTCCTACTGGAATTTAAGGAAGGTTCCAACTGGCTCTCCACCCTTCAATGGAAAATGCCCTTTTTTTGTTCTAATACTACCCCCAGGAGAACAGCCTTGAGCAGTTATGGAGCAGTGAGTCAGTGACCCGGAGAGTTAGACCAGGCGAGTTTACCCAGGTGATTGGACAGGGGACAGCGCACGGGGGGTCCCTTCCCAGGTGATCAGACGGGAGGACGGTGCACAGGGATCCCTTCCTGGGTGATCAGATGGGGGACGGTGCATGGGGCTCCTTTCCCAGGTAATCATGTGGGAGGACAGGGCACGGGCGTCCTTTCCCGGGTGATCAGACAGGAGGGGCACACAGGGGTCCTTTCCAGGCTTAAGGTGAGATTCCCGTCTGGCAATGAGTTCTCTCCGCAGCTTCTATTCACATTAGAGGATTACCGCAGGAAGGGCCACCAGCATGTGCTTTTGTGTGAGTGTCAAGACTGAGAAAGTCTCATCAGTGGAAAGGGTGGCCAATGGCCGCCCTGCTGCCCAGCTCGTGGATGAGGCGGGACCCAGTGGGGAGTGCAGGTTAGCCGGCCATGTGAGGACACGGGTCCCTGAGGGGCTCCAGGGGACGCTTGCCATGTCCTCCCACATGGGCAAGGACCGCAGCCCAGCACTGGGAGGGCTCGTTCCTCGAGGGTGACAGTGAGGAGACCGTGGCCAAGGCCTGGGCTCCGTGGACACCATCAAGCCTTCCAGGCCCGCCAGATCACTGTGGGGCCACATGTCAGAGCTGTGCAGACACACGCAGACCAACCACCCCCAGTAACGCCCAGAAACCCCTAAGGATACGGTGATCCCAGCAGGTGAGGCCTGACGCTGCCCACAGGTAATATGGACTGTCCCCTGCATGGACAAGAGGGCTGCCTGGCTCAGCCGTTCTCCAAGACCCCTCTCCCTCCACCACTCGACCAGGAGGGACCTGGCTACATCCAGGGACATGTGACCAAAACAGAAGATGCTCCTGGGAAAATACGTTCCTATCCTGTACTGCTGGTAGAAATAGAAAATGGTCCAGCCACCCAGGAAGACTGTTCAGCAGTTTCTTATAAAACTAAACATGCACTTTCCATACAATCCAAGAGCACAGCAGCCATATGCTTGGGCACTTACCCCAGAGAAATGAACACTCATGTTCACAAATACATACACAAAAACCTGTGTTCATAGAGGGTTAATTTGTGATCACAAAAACCTGCAAATGACCCAAATGTCTTTCAAAGAATGAGTGGTTAAATGGACTCTGGAACCATCCATATGACGAACGCCACACAGCTTCGATGGACCCAAGGGCATTGCGCTGAGTGAAAAGGCCAATCTCACACACACACACGTACGCGCACACACACACCCCTGTAGAAACTGCTGAAAACCGAGTAAGGCTCCCAGACTGTTACCAGTTGACGGGTTTGATACTGGGTTGCGGAGACCTAAGATGTCACTGTCTGGGGAAGATGGGAGAGGAGAGCATGGAACCCTGTGTGTTAGTTTCACAACTTTCTGTGAGCCTATGATTATTTCAACACAAAAGCTTTTGAAAATATCAGTCCTAGATACATGTACCCCAGTGTTCACTGCAGCACTATATACAGTAGCCAGGTCATGGAAGCAACCTTAAAAGCTCATCGACAGATGAATGGATAAAGAAGATGTGGCACATATATACACTGAAATATTACTCAGCCATAAAAAGGAACGAAACTGGGTCATTTGTAGAGACGTGGATGGATCTAGAGACTGTCATACAGAGTGAAGTAAGTCAGAAAGAGAAAAACAAATATCATATATTAACGCATATAGGTGGAAACTAGAAAAATGGCACAGATGAACTGGTTTGCAAGGCAGAAATAGAGACACAGATGTAGGGAACAAACGTACGGACACCAAGGGGGGAAAGCAGGGGGAGGGTGGTGGAGGTGGGATGAACTGGGAGATTGGGATTGACATATATACACTAATATGTATATAATACATAACTAATAAGAACCTGCTGTATAAAAAAATAAATAACATTCGAAACACAAAACAAAACAAAAATCAGTCCTGGTAATCAGCAGAAAAGAAAACTGACTACGCAGATATCTTTCTTGAATGGAATCTACAATCATTTTCCTTCAAATTTCTCATACAGTTTAAGGTGGATAGAAACTCTGCCTTATTAAAGTTGTGAATGAAAAAATATCACCTGCCATATCAGTAAACAAAGGATGTTGCAGCCATCAAGCCCTCACATTACAGCCGCCCCGAAGGCGAGCCCTGAGGGAACTCAGGATGGAGACAGGATGCCGGCCATCAAGCCCTCAGCCACTGCAGCTACTCCCCACCTCCCTCTACCCCACTTCCCGATGGTGCACCCCGAGGACACTCAGGATGGGAAAGCACAGGACACTGGCCCCAGAGAGCTGAGGTGCAGATCAAAGGAATGATTGCAGTGAGCCCAGACTCTTGCATCTTCCCATACACAGAAAAGCGCTAAATTCCTTAACTTGAGATGTCTGGCTTTCTTTAATTAACAGTCATCTTTTGATGTTCTGACCACCTGGTCTTTGTTGCAAAATCTCCTGTACATCCTGGCTCCTCTGTTACCTCTGGGGAGCAGACCCTCGGAGCTGTCTGAGAAGCTGTGTCCTGGGCTTAAGTCCTCAGTTTTGTCTGCCCAATAAAACATAATCCTCAACTTTTCGGTTGTGCATTTTTTTCCATCAACGAAGTCAACGTGGCATAACCGTAGGAAGACAAAGTTTGGGGCACGGAAGAAGAAAGCAGGGAACAATACATATCCTTCGGACTTAGAGGAGGGCGATAATGAAACAATGAAAATATTTTCAGATTCTTAGTGAAAAAACTGACCTTGAGGGTCTTATTCAAGTAGAGCAATGGGTCAAAAAATAAGATAAACAGGGACTTCCCTGCCTTTCCCTCAGTTAAGATTCTGCACTCCCACTGCAGGGGGTGCAGGTTCAATCCCTGGTCAGGGAAATAAGATCCCGCAGGCTGCGTGTTGCGGCCAAAAAAAAAAAAGTAAACATAAATATAGTGCAGACTTGAATTTTTAAGTCAACATCGATGTTCTGAGAAATTCTTGATTCAATTACCCTTTATGGGCCAAAGAAAGACCCTGTCACCTAACACACAATTTACTGGTTTTTTTCCCACCTCTCTTGGGAAAATAAGATGAAATGACCAAACTGTGACTACTGGGCAAGTTACACAAAAGCTTCATGCACTTTCCCTGGAAAGAGAAACTGTACGTATTCGCAACAAGCAGAAGAAACGATTGCACAATTCTGACACAGACTCTTCCCGGGGCCACCCTGGTTGCAGCTGACACGGCAGTGAGTGACAGTCCCATGTGCCAGCTACCGTGAAGGCTGTCACCACCCTCACTCCTGTCTGGAGGGGGCAATAAAGCTGTCCAAAGTTTTCTCTTTGGAAGTCATCATCTGGTTATTCATGGAAGTGGCTATAAATTAGGGACAAAAATCACAGGAGTAGGAGGGGGTGTCCCGATTGCTGTAACTTTTGAAACAATGACTCTCTTGCCCAGGCAGGGGGAGCAGGGGTGGGATTGCCTTCGGGGGGAACAGAGGATTCAGCAGCGAAGCTGGTTTCCCTCTCCAGCTGTCCTGAGCTCAGACGCTGGCTTATTCCAAAGCCCTGAAATTAGCCCTGCAGGGAAGGGGTCCCCTGACTCTGCAAAGTCCTCGTGCAGTCATGAACCTCCACTTTTTCTTTAGCTTTACCTGCCACCTTTGGCAGTGTGCAAACACGTAGAGACTTGCACGATATTCTGGAAGCAAAGCTGCACCAACTGAAAAATCCCATGTATCTTCTCTGATCGTGGTCCAGCAAGGCCAGATACACATTAAAATTGTGACAAATACTGGCTGCTGAACAAACGCCCGAGGAAACAAAACTGAACATAAACGTCTAACTTCCACAGGAATTTAAAAACATGAACTGGGGATTGCTGTATCCTCAAATTCCAATAGCAACTTTCAGAAAATTTAAGAACTAAACTGTGAAATGCTAGGAGAACCATCAGAATAATATGAGATTATTTACGAGGATGAAAACTTTCAGGAAAACGAGAGCGCTATCGGGGGGTTTCATCTGGCATCAAGTCTGCGGAAGAATTGCATCTTTTTTTTTTTTTGCGGTGCGTGGGCCTCTCACTGCTGCGACCTCTCCCGTTGCGGAGCACAGGCTCCGGACGCGCAGGCTCAGCGGCCATGGCTCACGGGCCCAGCCGCTCCGCGGCACGTGGGATCTTCCCGGACTGGGGCACGAACCCGGGTCCCCTGCGTCAGCAGGCGGACTCTCAACCACTGCGCCACCAGGGAAGCCCAGAATTACATCTTTAAAAAGCTGAATTACGGCACCAATTTGAAGGCCCAAGGCATCCAACTGTTAGGAGAGAGTGGATAGGGCAGTCTGTAACTGAGACAGGGATTCACATTGTACAAACTGGTCAATCCCTTTACCCTTAACAGTGGCCACAGAAGGTATCAGGGGCCAATTTTTTTCTCCTCTGACCCCTCCCTATTCTGTGACTCACATCCTGCAGTAACTCCTGGCTGACTTGAAAGGCCTTCTGGGACATCAATTCCCAGGACTCAGTTTTCTCTATCAGACTGTTGCAGATAAATCTCATTTTATGTCTCGGCTCATAACAGCAGGGGAAGTGCATTCCTGCGCCTCTGCTTTCTGGTGCTGTGTTTAATGCTGCAGCTGAGGCCTGAGCATCCCCCACCATGAGACACAGAAGATGGGACGCCACCACCCCCATTCAGCTCCCAGAAACAACCGAGCAGTAATGCAGTAAATCACCATCGTAATTGTCTCGATAGAGCCAGTCAGCTGGCTTAATGAGACAGGAAGGAGGCTACCGGGCAAGAGGTATGACATTTTAACAACTCACGTCCAGCTGTAATTTATCCTTCACGACACATTTAATTTTTCTGGGGCGTTCTCAGAAGCACCGTCCCCGTTTTGAAGATGCCAAACCCTGCGTGACCCTTCTTGATCACTTCCCTCAATCAACACAAGCATACAGGACATCCTTGAAGTGTTTGAAAATATAAGCTAGCAAAATGCGGTCTATGTGCCTCCTTTTCTGCTGGGCCTGCAGCATTTGAGATTTAAAACCTTCCATTTGACAAGACCGCACTCATGCAATATTCCCTTCTCATTCTGCAAGGCTTGGCGAACTCCGGTCTTTTTTCATGCACAGCTGCCTCCTTCTCGTCAGGAAGGTGCACCCGTGCTTTCTGTTCACCGTCTCCACAGCCCATTAAATATTCCCAAATCGATGACCAGCAGCCCGAGTCTGCCAGGTTCGGATTCAGAAACAAAGCTGAGGTTCCCAGGGCCGCAGGGACGGGCCATCGTGCTGGTCCCGGGGGGACCGAGAAGGAGCCCCACATGAGAGCTGGGCCACGAGGACCACAGAGAGACACGGCGCCCGTCCTAGGGCCCTCTTCGTAGTTGGTGGTCGCTCTGCAGCGCTCACAGACATCGGATTACAAGACAGTACAACTGGAACACGCCATCCCTCTGCACGGAGCCTCTGCTCTGCTCGGGGACGCTGCCACCAGGCAGGTGCTCAAGGGCCCTGGAGCCCGGCGCGGCCTCCCAGCTTCAGGGGCGCCCCTGCCTCAAGACCTCACACCCTACCGGACGATGGAAGGAGCTGCCTGCTTGCTGGGGGGCCCTCGCCCAACCGTCTGACTTACTGCCCAGCCCCCGTCCCTTGTTCACCTTCGTCAGGCCGCCTCTCATAGGCTAACGACACACGCCCCGGCCTACTCACCCTGGCCGGCCACGTGGCCACGTTCCCCCGGGCCCGCCCCCAACCTCGCCTCTGCCCTTCTCTAAACACCCGAGATGCTGCCTCCACACGTGACGATCCCCCAGCAGCGGCGAGATTAGCCTGGTCACCTTCTCTCGTGGCTCACGCTGTCCTCAGAGAGAAGTCGGTGAAGGGACAGAAACAGCATACTCCGCACTGCCCACCTTAGGAAATACAGCCTCTTAGTTCTTGCCTTTTCTCAGTACCGAGAAGGGATTTTATTATTATTATCCTTTTGACAGAAAACACCCCAGGAAGTACATCTGGGGCAGAATTCTTACCAAAGTAACGTCTTCCAAGAATCCAACTTTTATTCAGACTCTCCGTGACTCAAAATCTTGAACTCTCAAGGGCTTGGGTTTGGCCCCGCGGGGTCGAGCAGCCAGAAACCGAGAGGCTGGAGGGAGTGAACGGCCTGCTGAGGGGCAGGGCACACCCGCTACGTCTGAATCCCTAGAAACACAAGGCTGTCTTCTCATTTTCTGAGAGCTAATTGTTCCAAGGCCCAGAGGGACCCTCCACACAATCACTTTTTGTAGAAACTTGATTCCCTGGCAAGAAAAGCCTTTTAACTTTTTTTCCTTCTGGTGCACGTAACCCATTTAATCCCATCTAATTCTTTAATGAGGCTCTGTTTTCCACAGGGCTCTCACATTTTAAAATTTCTTGTCTACTTCTATTCCCGAAGCATTGACAAGATTGTCTGGTTTGCTTCACTTGAGCCCTGCCTACACTAGGTCTAAAACAAACAAAAACAAGAAACCCAGACAAGAGCAGGGAATTGATTTGATTGTCAACAATGATGTAAGCTGATAGCTTCACTGAACTAGCCAGTGATTTCGTCAACGTGATTTAAGGGAATCAACCCGATTCCCTTAAAACTATCAAACCATATAAATAGCCAAATTCTAGAAACTCTTCTAAGGAGAATAATTTCTGTGTCCTCCTCCTTTAACAGTGAGCAGAAGCAAGGCTCCTCTGAATTTGGGGGAACTCTTCCAAGCCCCGATGAGTGTCACGGGGCTGAGAGCTGTGCAGAAATGCAGCGTGGTGGCCTGTTGCCCTGAGCAAGGAGCTCGTCTGAGAAGCGCTGATGGCGGTGCTGCAGTCACGGATCCCTGGGAATGTAAGTAAGCAGACTCCCAAGGGATGTTTAGCTCTTCTTGCGGGGAGTGCTGCAGACGCCTATCTGTGGATTTCCAATGGATCTGATTTTCATTTTTTAGAAATGGCAAAGGGGGACGTGACCTCTCCGTGTGGTCTCAGCGGCCCTCCTGGTGGTCTGCAGCACGAGCCCTGAACGACAATTCATCCTCACCTGCCACTCTGGGCAGCGCATGGGTTCAGACAGGGGCCCTGCATCAACAAGGAAACAGGTTTTTTCTTTAAATCTGAAGATTTTATTCCAAGTGTGTCTCGGCCGACAGAGCTGTGATTTAGGAGCTTTTTCTTCAGTCCCCCAGGCCCCCAGCTCCCATGTCTGCCACCCCAGGTCGCCGGCTGCAACGGATGCTCACCACCAAACCAGAGCCTCACAGAACCCAAACCTGCGTACACACACACACACACACACACACACACACGTCGTGGCGAAGTAAGAAGTTGGCACCTTCTTCACTGCCTTCTGTTAATCTCTCCCCTTTTGGGTGGATTTTCAGATACAGTGATCAGAGCAGTTGAGGAGGGGAGAGATGTAAGTCTGCTGGATGCGGTGCTATGTGAACCTTTGCAGACTCTGCTGAGAACAGAAGCTCCGCCCACCTGGACCTCAGTTTCCCCTCCTGCAGAAGGAGGGCGGCCGTGTCTGCCAGTTTGAGAAGGGCAGGTACCATCCCGTCTTCACGACTCTCTCAGTTTCAGCGTACAATGAACAAAGTACTGTCTTCCTTCAGGCGGAATAACTACAACAAAATCTCCTGCGTCCCCTCCCTGCGCCTGGCTCTCACACTGATCACGCGGCCATCCTGAGAACACGGCCCTCCGAGCGGTTTATCTCCCATCGCTGTGCCCCCTCCAGGGGGGCACACACCCCACCCTCGGCTCTGAGGAAGTGCTCACATCCATTATGGAAGGATACTGTCTTTCTCTCAGATAAGCACCTCGACTGCTTCGGGAATAGTCTGTCATTGCTGCAGCCCTGGGACTCGTTATTGTTGATACGATGAAGGAACCAGCCTCCTCCTCCATAGGCGGTAACTGAAGGGGTGGCAGTGGTCCCCGCGCCCCATGACAAGGCTGGCGTCACCCTGGAGACCAGGCCAGAGGTCTGCCTCTCACTCCTGTCCCGGTGTGCTTGAGGCCGTAGGGCAGATGTCAGAACACAGGCGGTCACAGCCAGGGCTCACGTGAAGGCACAGGGAAGCCTCCTCTGGCATACGGCGGGGCGTCAGGGCTGTGACTTGTATCTACATCCAAGATAGTATTAAGAGCACCTATTGTGGAGCCTGACAAGCCTTCAGGAGTTTACTTTCCATATGCAGAGGCCACATCAGAGTCTACTTGGAGTGGACAAACTCAGGAGGATTGAATACTTGAAATTCGATGGAAACGAATCCACGTCCCGTTAGCAGTGGGTAAGCTAGCCGTCGGGGCTTCCTTTGACCAGTCCTTTGTTCGCTCGCTCCGTCCGTCCCATAAACGTTCCCCGTTTCCTGCTCTGCTCCGGACCACATGCTTGACTCTGAGGTGAAGCGGTCTCGCCCTAAAGAGCCCGCCCGCCCACCTGCTCCCTGCTTTCTGCTTCTTGTAAGCTTTCTCTTTCCGTCCTTCTTGCCTTAAACATGCAGATTTAAAGCCCTTTGCCATTGTTTCCTACTTTCGCCCAGCCTTGTAAGGTGACCGGCGATAAAGCAGAAGTTGACCCGAGTAAGACATGAGAAGTAAGAAGCCACGTTCTGCCCCTCTTCTGCTCGCCACTGAAAACACCAGAAACATCAAATAAAATGTGGTTTGGGGTACTGCACGCAGCGTCAAGCCTGGGGAAGCCGTTCTGTGGTTTATACTGTGTGGAGATCGCTTTAGTGAAGGGCAGTGCCAATACCTGGTGAGGACACTTTAGCCACGGGTGTCTGAGGACAACTGTTCATTTAGTAAAGACCTACTGGAGTGTGAGCATTTGAGATTGTTTTTCAAAGAGCAGATTCTTCCCTCAGTACCTCAGGGAAGCTCTTTTCTATTACAAAAAAGGTCAATTTTGGAGTAGAAAGAGGGACTTCCGGTGCTCAGCAGGACAGATGCACGGCCCTTTGTGTTCGCAGCTGGTGCTGTTGGTGCCTTTCTGGGAGAGGGGGCTCCTAAACGCTTCCACCAACAGATCTACACGTCCTTATCTACACGTCCCTGTCCCTTCCTAACCCTCGAGACATGGCAGCCCCTGGGGAGATGGCGGAATATGCTGCCCCCCCCCAGAACATGCCACTTTGGTGTGATTATTTTGAGCTGCAGGCAGGCACCTGAAAAACAGCGACGGCAGCTAGAGGCTTTCCCTGAACCTCCTTATCTGGCACCAGACACTGGTCCTCCCCTGAAGGACCTCAGTTGTCATAAATCCCCTCCCCGGGGGGTTCCATCAGTCCAGGGGGTCCCATTTGTCACAGGGGAGGTGACTAGAAGTCGACACCGCACCCGGGAGCACTTTGTCACAAACCATCACCCCTCCCATCCCATTGTAAGGGCCCTTTCATCTTTCCTAAAAATCACCCACTCTCCCCCAGAGTCCTGCCCCCTCCCCTTCCCTATTAACCTGGTGTCTGAGCCTGACTCCTAAGCCACTGGGGCAGCCACTCATGTTCCCCCGGCACCTGCCAAGTACGCACGAGGTAAGCACGTCACCAAACTTCTGTGTGTGGTGCTTGCTAGCCTGACTTTTCTTCCAGGAGTCTCAGCGAAGAACTCAGAGGGGCAGAGGGAAAATGACTTTTCCTCTCCTGCAGCTGAAGCTGTGCTAGTTATGCTGAGGGTTTCTGGAGGCAAGTACCAGAAACCACTGGACTCTCCCAGGCACCGGGGCACCAGGATGCAGTGTCCCCAGGAGCTTCAGGCAGGGGCGCAGCCAAGCTGCAGGAGGGGCTGCAGTTGGGAAGCAGAGAGCATCTGCCTTCCTGAGGGTCCCCTCGGGCTCTCCTGCTTCCTCCTCTCAGCTCCCCAAAAGGCAGAGGACGGCGAAGCACAGCCAGCCGCCCCCTCTGTGGCTGTTCCTGCCACAAGCATGCCCCAGCGGCTGTCTCTCCCTCCTCCCGGGACACAGACCCTAAGCGGCCCTGTTTTGAACCCAGGCTCCACCCCTGCTCAGCCATCAAGGCCGCAGGTGAGTCACCTGACAGTCTCCACCCACATGGAGCGGGCACTTCTCAGAGAAGGCGGGATGGATTGAGGGCTGGAACGCTGAGTTTTGGTAAAGACACCCCCCAAAATGTCTGCAGGGTGGCCACCAAATCCTGGCAGCACGGACAAACAGATGATAAATAATTATTAATTCTACATAATGAGATAGTTTTGTTTCCAGACTGGGCGGCACAGAAGGAAGCAGCAGGGCCAGACTTCGCAGCGTGTCATTATCCTGGATGTCTGTGCCCCTGGGCTAGCCAGCCACACATGCCCAGGTGGGTCACGTCCGTAGGTTCGTACATAATAAAGAGATCATTGCCTCTGCAACCAAACAGCCTCCAGTCACAGAGAACTGTTTAGCAGGCTAATTAGTAGCCTTCATTAGTCTTCCCCAGGCCCCCGAGAAAATGATTCACGCTAAATCCTGAGTAATCCAAACCCTGGCTCTCAACTTTCCACTATCTGTCCCCAGGCCCGACGCGTATTCACCGTCCCCTCCCCTAGATGGTCAGCAGCAGTAGGGTCGCGCTCATGGTAAAAAAAAAAAACACGTGGTCTCTCTGGCATGGCGGCTTCAGTACAGCCGGACATCCCATGTGTCCGCTGAGGGCCCCCCAAGGCATAGGAGAGAGAGACAGAGACAGAGAGACAGAGCCGTATCACCCTCTGTAACCTGGCCTCCACACCCTGTTTGCTGTGTTCTATTAGGCGCAAGAAGCTAGAGCTGCCCCATAACTGAAGGGAAGGGTATTAGCCTTTACCTTCTGACAGGAAGAGAATCAAAGAGATTGTGGATACGTTTTAAAATCATTATGGAAGTTTCTGGTCTTTGCACAAGAAGTACCAGGAGAGGCATCCGGAGGCCCTGCAGTGGCTCAGCTGAGTTATCAAAATGCAGGCTCCTTCGACCTTTCCTCTCAGCATCTTTAAGGACTGGCTTCTCGTGTTATGTTCACACAATGGCTGCCGCTTCACCAGCAATCACATCCGTCTTCTAGGCAGGGTGAAGGCAGAATGTCGTTTGTCTCCCACCCCCAACTCCCTGCCTGCCTGAGCAGGCACGTTAAAGCTTTCTCATACACCATCTGGCCGACTTCCGCATACATTTAATTGCCCCAAATTGTGGGGCGTGGCTGTCAGGAGCTCAGCTGAGCTGGGAGAGAGCGCTGAGCTGCCAGGGGTTAAAGACCAGCCAAGGAAGGCAACCAGGAGCCACAGTGAAGCCTGTAATCACCCACGGCAATGCTACAAGCACCCATCTGCCCCCTCCCTCCCACCGGGCGAGAGGCTGGGTCAGTGCAGACATGGGGGTCTCACTCTCCAGGGAGCCAGAGCACAGGGACCAGACTGTGGGGGAGATGCTCCCTTTAGACCCTGCAGCCTGGCCATGCACCAGTCTCGTGGGGGAGGGCTCACATCGGAGGTCTCCCAGGGACAAAAGCCTTTCTGATGGCCTTATCGGGCCTGAGAAACCGCAGACAGGTTTTTACCCTGGAGCCAGACCCCTCAGGTCGCTGCCAGAGAAGCTGAGAGATTCTTTTCTAACCTTTACAATGAAAGAAGGCAGGGGCCCGGGTGGCCGGGATGCTGGTGGAGAGGACAGATCAACATTGCCTGTCAAGCAGCATAAATTCCCAGAAAGGATGTGCGGTTGCATTTCAGATGTGTGGATGTGTAATGATTCAACAACCGTGAATTCTGAAATATATTTTAATGTGTATATGTAATAGATATCAAGTAACAGAAAGAGAGAAAGTATTTGAGAAGAGAAAAGTCAGGAAAAAAGTAGGGGGAGGAGGAAATGAGAGGAATGAGTGGGGACAAAACCAAGACGGCTCCCCTTGAAGCCAGGAGGACGGGAGGGTAGGCCGGCGACCCCACAGGACGGCAGGGGAGGCCGGGGACCCCGCAGGATGGGAGGGGAAGCCGGGGACCTGTGATTCAGTTTCTCAAACCCAAGGGAGGTCGCTGTTGGGTTTGTTTGATGTGTCCTTCCCTCAGCATCGTGAATTTGGTCTCGCCTGTTTTTGGCCGTAGCAGTTCACTCCCTTGTCAGCATAAAAGACTGATCGTCCAGAATGAATCTCGCACTTTTCCAGACTCCTCTTCAAGCAGAAAGTTCTGAAAATGAACGCACCCTGCTTCCTAGGGTTATTTACCACCCCCTCTGCTAGACTTCCAGCAGCTGTAGGATCATGCTTCTGTAAAAAAAAATTTTTTTTTCCTGCTCAATTCATTTTTAAATTTTTATTTATTTATTTGTTTTTGGCTGCATTGGGTCTTCGCTGCTATGAGCGGGCTTTCTCTAGTTGCGGCGAGCGGGGGCTACTCTTGGTTGCGATGCGTGGGCTTCCCATTGCGGTGGCTTCTCTTGTTGCAGAGCACAGGCTCTAGGCACACGAGCTTCAGTAGTTGTGGCACGTGGGCTCTAGAGCGCAGGCTCAGTAGCTGTGGCTCACGGGCTCTAGAGCGCAGGCTCAGTAGTTGTGGCTCACGGGCTCTAGAGCGCAGGCTCAGTAGTTGTGGCGCACAGGCTTAGTCTCTCCGCGGCATGTGGGATCTCCCCGGACCAGGGATTGAACACGTGTCCCCCTCCACTGGCAGGCGGATTCTTAACCACTGCGCCAACAGGGAAGCCCCCAGTTCATTTCTTTTTTTTTTTTTTTCCAATTGTTCTGCTTTGTCAATCAATCAACTTTATTAAGGCTCCCAGGTGAGCTGTGCATTCTGTTATTTATTCACCCATTGAACGTATATTTATTGTCTACTGTATGGCAGGTTCTTTGCTATGTTTCCAAAATTAGATGTTAGACCAGAAAGCAGGGGGGTTGAGAGATATAACCACTCCAAAAAGTACAGTCTATTTGTGGACATGGAAATAGATTGAGCACATCCAGAATACAAAACGCTTAGCAGTTGTGCTAAGCAGTCTGTAAGATGGCTCAATGGCCTTGCTTCCTGACATTCATACTCTGTCTTTAAGTCACGTAGTAACCCATTGAATTCAGTAACTCCCTTCTAACAAATTGAATGTAACAAAAATGATAGTATACTGCTTCAGAAATTAGGTTATACAAAAACACGGGCTTCCATCCTAGAGTCTCTCTTTCTCTCTCACTCTCTCTCGTTTGGATTGCCTGCTCTGAGGGAAGCCAGGTGCCATGTTGGGAGAATACTCAGGCAACATAAGGGAGGCCCACGAGGCATGAGACTGAAGCCTCCTGCCAGCAACCGTGTGAATGAGTCCAGCCAGGCCCGGGACTTGGATGAGGGCGCCCAGGCCAACAGTGTGACTGCAGCCTTATGAGGGACCTTGAGCCAGAGCCACTGAGCTAAGCTGCTCCCAGATTCTTGATCTCAGAAACCACAGGACAGTAAATGTTTGTTGTCTTAATTTGCTAACTTTTAGGGAAATTTTTAAAAATTCAGCAATAGATAACTATTAATATAGAAAGGATAAGCTTTGTTATAGCTCTGAGTTTTGTTTGTTTGTTTTTTGCAGTACGCGGGCCTCTCCCTGCCGCGGCCTCTCCCGCCGCGGAGCACAGGCTCCGGACGCGTAGGCTCAGCGGCCATGGCTCACGGGCCCAGCCGCTCCTTGGCATGTGGGATCCCCCCGGAACGGGGCACAAACCCGTGTCCCCTGCATCGGCAGGCGGACTCCCAACCACTGCGCCACCAGGGAAGCCCACAGCTCTGAGTTTTTAAGGGGGCAGAGTAGTGAAATGGTAATTGGGTGGAATGATCTCACAATTGGCGGAAACAGGCCATAAAAGACTGAGTCAGTACTGATGAGAAATGTTTGTCCATTCACTATTGCTATGTATTGTGTGAGTCAGTTATTCTAAATCAAATGAAAGTTTAGCCACTAAGGTTTCAGAGTTTAGAAAGTCCTCTGAGGAAAATATAGCATGATCCAGTACTTTTGGCTGCATAATGTCCAATTATGAAAACTTACTGAGGACCTTCAAAAAAGGGAAAGAAAAGCAGTTAACGAAACCAAATATAACCATTTGCCCACTTGCCTTGTTCTGTACGTTTAAGGTAGATGTGTATGTGTGTGCTTCTTCTTGGTATCTTCAAATACATTTTTTTTGGTAAATAAATGAGTTATGACTGCAACAATTATACAAGGTTGAAGAATTTAAAGGGTCTGCAAAATGCTGTATAACACACTCACATAAAACCTATTCAAGATAAGGCATGCAGCAAGGCAGGAGAAAGAGTGTACAAGCCAGCATCGGGGCCTGGGACATTTGCAGGCACACCCACACAAAGTCTCTTCTCAGTCACACAGGATGCACTTCATCTCTGGGTTATGACCAGTCCTTGTCAGGAAGTTAACATGTCTCATCACACCTTCTGTGTAAGCTCCTGGCTCGTAACTGTCCATTTCACCTGTGACAATGTGAGCAACTCTTGCGGCCCGTCCTCTCATAGCACCTGCAGCTCGATCTCAATTATCAGCATCCTGGTCTCTCAAGGCTATGATACATTTGTTGACATCTTCTAGGATACGGCTCTCAGATACAGCAAGGAAGTCATCAATGCTTGTAATGTCATCTACAGCTTCAGTGAGGACATGGATATGATTCTCCCACGTGCATCTGTACACTTCCATGGTTTTTTTGACCACTTGACTTTTGGGTCTTGCAGCCAAAGCAAGTGCGGTGTTAATCATCTGTGGACACAAGGTTTCCAGGTGATTGGCTGCAACTTTGACAATCTTCATTCCATCTTCATTTGTTGACATGGAACAAACAAGATTTGCCACCTCTACAAGCCTGCTGGTGTGTTCACGAAATATCGCAGCATATTCTTCTGTTTCCTTTTTCGGGCCATTCTTGGCAGCTTCAACGAGAACCAAAAGTGGGACTGTCGTATCCAAAAAGGAGTCTGACACGTGATCTATAATAGCCTTACGGAGCTGTCTGCGAAGGTCTCTTGTCTTCCCGCACATGTTTTCTACCGCAATATTCAAGGTATGTACTCCTTTCCTTTTCTCCAGTCTTTAAGGACTTAGTCCCTCCACTGCCTCTTCCAAGCAGCCATCTTTCACGCACCCAGTTCATTTCTTTAACACCTAATTGTTTTTTCTGTCAAAGTCAGAGATGAGTTAGCAATGACTTGGCAGCCAATCAAAATTCATAGCAAGCTATTTTGTAACCCGTGGGTCAGAAACAAATTTCCTACCAACTTCAGGAGGGATCTCCCTTGGGTTTGTCTGGGTGGGAAATTCACATCCTGCTCTGGGTTCTCAGCCCTGAGCAGGGCGGTGCCCGCGTGCTCCTGAGGCAGCGTCTATGCAGCCGCGTCCCTGAGTTGCCTTCTCGGCGATTTCCCAGCGACGCGGGGAGGTCTGAGGCTGCGGCTGCCAGTGAGTGATTCTCAGCTGCAAGTCCCTGTTAGCTGTGGACCAAGAAGAGATGCAGGAGAGGGTGAGACCAAGACTGCCCGTCTTCCCAGTTCTGAGGCTGGACCACTCTCCTCCCCAGGAAGAGAAAGGCCACCACCGCCAGGCGTTTCCCAGGTGTGACAAACACGCTGAAGTGAAATCAGCCTTCCTTTTCCCCGAGTCAGAACTGCATGGTTCGGGATCTGTCAGTGAATCTCGACGGATGGAAACGTCTATTTCCAAACGCGTAGAATTTCCCATTCCAGCAGGATTAGCAAACTCTCAAATTGCTAGTAGTTGACCAATCGTTTTTGTCGACGGTCATTCCACTGAGAAGAAATGAGCTTGGACCTTAAGTCGTTAAAAGGATTGGACACATGCAACATGTCCCTTCACGTCACTATGTTTACTGAAGAGCAAATGCTCTGCAACATGGAACATCTGTGAAGACAATACATCGTTTCTGACACTGTGCTGTCAAAGGGACAGAAGGAAAAGCTTTATACAAAAAGGAAAGCAAGTACGCCCAGCTAGTTAGCCAAGAGGACAAAGGCAGGGGGACCTACGTTAACTGGATCTTCACAGCTGCTAAAAGCCTGACAAGGGAACTATGCAGTTTAACCAGCTATGGGGCATTTGAGTAACACAGAAAACAGAAGAGACTTTAATTTTCTCCTTGTCAGTTTTCAACAGACAGGCTGTCACTTGAGCAAGCACGGCTACCACGTGGGCTGCAGAAGGACCCCGTCCTGCCAACACCCCGGCTCAACGTGACACGGGGTGCAGGATGGCTGCACCGTTTCCCTCCATCACATTTCAACCAGCCTGCCCCTGTGAGGGGCTTTCTTTTTTGGGCACCACCAGCTCCCTGGGCTCTGCCGTAGCCTTCGTCATAGTGAAGGGAACATGGGTGAAAAGCGGCCACTGTGAGCACGTCCTCCTGGGCCGCTGTCCAGCCCCATCAAGGGGATTCTGGGGTCACACGCCATTTTCCCAGTTACTGGTCTGGTGCCAATTTAGTTCAATTTAACAAAAAGACTTTAAGCCTTAGGTTACTCCTGGGTGCTGAGGCTCTGGGTCATATACTGTGTTTCCAGATATGATTTCAAACGTGCTGTCTGGGGAATTCCCTGGCGGTCCCGTGGTTATAACGGACTCGGCGCCCTCACTGTCATGGCCCGGGTTCGATCCCTGGTTGGGGAACTAGGATCCCGAAAGCAGCACGGCAACCTGACAACAGTTACAGGCGTCCCCAGAGAGCCGGCGGGTGTGCAGGAAACGTGATCCATATTAATTATTTCCTGAGTGCCGCTTACCCTCTTATCCTCAAGGAACCTACATTCTAGCAGGGAGAGATGGTAACGACGATGTCACCAAACAGACAGAGCCGACCCGCCTGAAGTGCCGGCTCTGAAGAGTAGGGCACACGCTAACGACGAAGATCAGAGCGGCCTCAGACGGGTGGCTGGACGGGCCGCTCCCGGGAGGTGTGTGAGCTGAGCCCCGATGATGAAGAGCCGGTTCCAGGCCAGCTCTGAGGCCAGAATAAGCTTCTAGAGAAATCCAGGGCTCAGAGCAGGAGCAGAGCCGGGAGGAGGGCCCGGTGAGACACTGGGTGTACTCGCCCCGCAGCAGGGAGCCCCGGGAGGGTCCAGCTGGGTCACGAGGGCACCCGGGCCACAGAGCCAGGGCGAGGCACGTCCAGCAGGGGCCTTGCCACCGGCCAGGCAGCCTCCGGCCAGGTCCCTCTGGTCACTCTGCACCAGGAGCGGCCGTCCCGTCAGCTCACACTGAAACTGTGAGCCTTACAGGAGTCCAACGCCTGGCGCCTGTCTGATGGGCTGATTCTCAATCACGCGTTAGATCACTATATCCTTAGAACAGGGGGTCCCCCTGACGCGTCACGAGAACCCCCGAAGAATTCACTCTGATCCACTGACTCTGCATGTGCCCCTTGGAAAACAACAACAGGCCTGGGACCAGGGCTTGAATCTGAGGCTAAGAAGCTGCATTCACTGATCAGAGGTCCTTAGTTCCCAACCTTGTTCACAGCTGTATCTTAGCACCCAGCACAGAGGCTGACACATAACTATTTGTTGAAAGAGTTCACATATTAGCCTAGTAAAAGCTCAAGAAACACGACGATTAAACCTCGGTACTACAGCATCCCAACCAGCTAAATTAAGTGGCCTTGGACACTAGCCCTGGTGTGTGAATACCACTTGCGGGGAACGGCGGGATGGACCCACATCTACTCCAGCCTCGGGGCACCAGCGCCCACTCCTGCTCCAAGCTTCTGGAACCGCCTGACCACGCGGACGATTCCACCTGCGGCCTGGCCCCCGGCCCTCCAGGCCCTCACCCTCCAGAGACCGGGCAGGCAGTGTCGCCCTGACCCACGGGGCCCCTGTGGGCACCAGCCCCTCATCCCGTCTCCCAGCTGCCTTCCCCTCTGCCCTACTTCCGGCTCTGTACCAAAAACAGGGGAGCCTCTTGTGGGAGCGATCAAGCCCTCAATCACTAGTTTTATTTCTCGGAGTAAACTTAAGGCTGAGAAAATTCTGGAATGACTGCCCTGGGGAACTAAACGTCCATCTGGAAGCATGGATAATGTGAAATGTATCCCCCCGTGGAGCCCCACAAGTACAACTACAGTATCATCCTTTCTGAGAATTCCTGCCAATTTTTTATGGGGTCAGCAGAAAGTTACATCTTAAGTGAAAACTGCACAGCTTTCTACAGGGGTAGGGAACTGGTGGGACGAGGGATGTGGAAGCTACAAGTAACAGTGAAACTCCACAGACGGGATTTGTGAACACTTGGCCCTTCACATCAAGACGCGGGACGAGTATGTCACCCATCCAGATACTGACTGAGTGGCTGCTGTGTGCCAGGCATTGTAGGCACCGAGGGGGCAGCCATTGCCCTCGTGGAGCTGACCTCTTCCTGGGGTTGGAAGACGGGTCCTAAAGGTCTCACTAAATATGATGTCCAAGGTCAACGTGTGACGTTTAGTCCTTATTGTGGCTCAGACAGTATGAAAGAACAAGCTTGTTGCTTCATTATAGTTGAGAGTGAGATTTGAGAGTGAGACAGATGTGTAGTCATTGTTTGAAAACTCCCAGAATAATGAGATCTGGCATTGATGTGTTCTCTCGTACTTTTCTTCTCAAGCTGCAGAGCTCGACTGGGAGGTATCTGGCAAAAGGCCTCGCTTGCCTAAGCTGTCACCTGACAGCGTGTGCGGCACTGGGCCAGCCCGGCTCCAACTCAACTGAGGCAGCTTGATGAGGCCATGAGCGCAGAGTACCGAGTACCGTTAACATGGCAGAGTGGCTGTAACTCATCCCATCACGGCTAGAAATTATCTGCCTCCAAGGAAGTGTCAATAGCGGTCATCTTCCGGAGGGTCGGCAGTTCTTAAATTTTAGTTTCAGAAGAATCACTCAATGAGTCTGTAACCAAAAGGTCCCAGCTCCTCCCCTAGGAATTCAGCTTGAGGTGGTCTGGGGACGGGCCCAGAGGTGCATTTTACCACTGTGCGTGCCGATTCTATGGCACGGGGCTCTGGTAACCCTGGGACGGAGGGTGCAGACCTCCAGGTCCTGTTCCCCAGATGTACAGCATCTTGGCAAGGATCTCCTCCTTGGAAGGGAAAACGGTTGGAACAGTCTCTTTTACTGATTACGTTTATTCCTTCCTCTCATGCGTCCAGCAAATACTGTTTAGCAACTGCAGTGGACGTGGTCTAGTCTGCCTACTGGAGGGAGGGTGTCAGGATCAGTGCGCACCAGCCGCTGCCCCTGGAGATGGAGGATCTTTTAGGGACGACGGTGGGCCCCACTGGACTGAGCCTGCCTGACTCTGCGTCTTCTCGGTGCTCCCCAAACACCCAAGTTTTCTTTCCTCATCTCCTTCAAGTATTTACTGAACGGACTTCTTTCACTGAAACCTCACTAGATCATTCCGCACTAAGACCAGCACATCAAAGCCTGAACCTCTCTCTTCCCCAGAGTCCTCCCCGGCTCTGTAAAGAGCAACTCCCTTTGTCCAGCTGCAGAAACAGAATCTGTTCGCCCCTCCTGCGCCCGCTCTCTGATCCACGGCAAAGTCCTGATGGTCCTGCTCTGAGATGTGCCCAGAACCCACTGCTTCTCCCAGCTTTCCTCCAAGCCAATGTTGCCATGTCCCCGAGTTACTTGCCTCCCGTCCCCCTCCCCTTCCCCCCGCTAACCACCCTAAAGGACGAATCACCCTCTGTGTGCCTCTCCCCTGGGAAGTCTGCCCTGACTCCCCACGCCTGGGTCTGGTGTTCCTGTCCTTCCTTGCTGTGGTACTTCCTGCACAGCCTGGCTTGCTGACTGCCTGTTTATTCTTTTGTTTTCTCCGCTAGGTTGCAAGGTCTGTATGCGTAGGTGTTGCTTCACAGAACCTGGTTCCTAGTAGGTGCCCCGTGAGGGTTGGTTCGTTTAATGAAGGAGGGAAGGGAAGACTGAGGCAGAGGAAATAGTGGAAGACGACTCAGGATCAGAGAGGGCAAGCAGTGCCGTGTGCCTGGGCAGAGGCTTCGCGGGATGTTATGTGGGACACAGAGAGACATGTACATGCGGACAGAGAAGATGAGGAAAACATGGGAGGTTCTGGGTAGAAAACTGGTCTTTCGTCAGCTGTGGGGACCACTGGATGATTCTGAGCAGAATGGCACACAACGCTCCTTTCAGAAGATAATCTGGTACTGAACTGGACTGAAAGGGGAAAGCAGAAAGACAGAATCCGCCCAACCCCATGAGGAGAAATACCCCAATTCGGACAGCAGCAAGGGGATTGGGGAGGAGTAGACAGAAGTGGGAAACGTTTGGAGGAAAGATACCGGACGCTGAGGACAAAGGAGGCAAGGCACTCGAGGCCGGATCACGTGGCTGGAAGAACAGCGGTGCCTTTCACGGAAAAACGGAGAAACTGCAAAGATGGCATAATTAGGTGCAAAGAGTATGAGTCTGTCTCCAGGCCTTTCAAGTCTGAAACATTCTCAGGACAGCCTGGTAAGAATGAACTGAACCGGAGATTCAGGGCTAAACTCGAGGAGAAATGTCTCTCTCTGTAAAGTCCGAATATTCCAGCCTCTGTCCCAGGAGGAGAGTGAACACTTAGCTTCCCAGGAGTTTGGCTCATGCGGACATCAAAATGTTTTTGAACATTGTTTAAAGGGTTGTTTAATTTTCTGAAAATATTTAGTATCCTTTCTTATTAAGTGGGGCAAAACTCAGCAGTTTGGGTGCACTTTTTCACACCTGGAACCTCTGGAGCCAGAGGGTTCTTGCATTCGGTGGGGATGGGCGTTAGCCCTGTGAACATATGGCACACTGGTGGGGAACACGTACACGGTGTAAGTCCGAGAGAACTTGCCCAGGTGCTGAGACAGTCTTTAGGGCGATCCTTCTGCTTAAGGCACGTGGCTGGGGCAGTACTGCTCTGCACAAACATACAACGTTTCCAGTATCCGGACACTCAGAGGCGCTTGTGTGCATGGCCAGCAACCAACTAGAATTGAACTTACCGATGCTTCCCATCTACCAGAAATACATATGCAGGGGATTTAATTCTAAACGCAACTTTAAAAATGTCTGATACGGATGGGACAAAATGCTTGTTTTGTTAAATCTGGACAGTGGCTACTCGGATCCCTGTTATGTTATTTTCTGCACTCTTCTGTATGCTTGACACACACTAGTTCATCCTATTTTTAGAAGAACACTTCAAAAACCAGATACGCGACACAGAACCAAAGACTGGGACCCTGAGCGTCAGGCAAGTCTGGGAAGATGACCTACAGAAGCAACAGAGTGACCCCACTTTGCAAAGTTCCTGTCCCCTCCAAGAACAAAAGGCCATGGTGGTGACCAGAACGTTCGAGGTCATGGGATAGAGAGGGAGGTAGCGATTCTCTCCGCTGGCCGTGGGTCCCACGGGTCTGTAACAGTCCTTGTGAGGTCACTGCCAGCCTGGGAAGTCGCAGACCCACCATGACACACTCCCAATTTGACAATTACGTGGAACCCAGCAGAGTGACAGAGGAACTTCCTCGAGAGCCAGGCCACACCGTGCCCCTGAGCTCGGCTCGGTTCCCAGGACAGGGCCACCATGTCACTTGCTGTCACGGTGCCCTTCCCAGCAAACACACCCAAGCTGTGAGTCTCGGGGATCGGTATCTCCTCCAGGGCTTCGTGCCCAGGGAGACGCCCCAGTGACAGCTCCTCCAAGCTCCCCAAAGCTTTCCAGCCTTCTATTCCCTTCCTTTGGACAAGCAAGCAGAGAGCCGCCTCCACAGTGTCACAAAAGCCTGTCTACGACTTAGGCTTTGGAAAATCCAGCATTTCCCAAAGCTGACAGACGCCTCCTCTGCCCCCGGCTTCTTGCATTCAGGCCCGTGTCAGAAACACAGCATCATGACCACCAGCCACGTGGTGGGCCCAGTGCAGGGACAGCAAGGCTCCAGTGCACCAGCTCTTAAGACCAAATACAACGGCAACACCGCCGAAAGAACCGGATCCTGGGGACCCCCTGTGGGCTTTAGACTTCTGCAAGGGGGAGGGGAAAGAGCAGACATGTCCTTCCAGCCAGACCCCGAGTGGAAATCCTCCCAATAAAGTATCTTTCAACAAACCGAAAGCAGAGCTCCCTCTGGCTCTCAAACCCTTGCAAGCAGTCAGCATCCAGCCCACAGCTCCCACCCTCGGGAACCACTCCCAGAAAGGTGCCCTGGGCCCCGTACCTGCTCCCCTGGGGTTGTGCCGTCCGAGGGGCCCCAGCTGCCCCTCTTTACCAACAGCCGGGCGTGTGTGCTGGTGACTTCCCTGCACCAAGCTGCCAGGACTCCCTGGAACAAGGAAGACTGAACATTCAGCTCTGGGAGCGCCCCCGAAAGCAGACCTCCTAAAATCTGCTTGCTTCCATCACAGTGCTGGAACCCCCGACCCTCCTGTGGGAGAAGACCGGGTCAGAGATTCTAAAGGTCGGACTGACAGCAGCCCTCCCTCCTGGCATCCTGGGACCCCGGGGTCGCAGTGCCTCCTGGGGGCTGGGCTCTGTTTCCAGTCGAGGGAGGGGGAACGTCACACCACGTGCCCACTCGCCCAGCACCTGTGAGCCCCGCGGCCCAGTGTTTTCCTTCAAAGACAATTGCAAGGATACCTGGTCCTCTTCTCTGCAGCCGGGCTCTGCCCAGCAGGCACAGTGCTGGGGCCTCAGCCCGTCGCCACGGAGGCCTGCCGGGCGCAGAGCAGGTCCACACGCCCACAAGACAGTCAGTCGAGGCACACCAGTCGTCCTCTCGGCGGTGGTGTTGCCTCTTGTTTGGGGGCAGGTGTAGGGAAACAGCCCGAGGCAGAGAGGAACTGAGTCGTCTCCCGCAGCCCCGAGGAAGTGCACGAGTTGGGTCCTAGCTGTCAACTGAGGCATCTGGTATCGTGTGGGTTTTCCGGCTCAGAAATACCGAATATCCTCACGTGCATCCATCCCTTACATTGGATGAGGTTTATGATGCCACAGACACAGCTGCTGGTTAAAGTAAGGCCACAGATCGGGGAACAAGGTCATCCAGGCAGACCACGACCATCCAGTGCTCCTCTTGTCCCCATAATATACATTTTGGCAAATACATTTGAGGGACAAAAAGAGGATGCTTGTCCTGGGCATGTATCCAGAAAAGATGAAAACTACAGTTTGAAAAGATACATGCACCCCTATGTTCACAGCAGCACTATTTACAATAGCCAGGACACGGAAGCAACCTAAATGTCCACTGACAGATGAATGGATAAAGAAGATGTGGTATAAAAGACAACCCTCAGAATGGGAGAAAATATTTCCAAAGGAAGCGACCAACAAGGGAGTCATCTCCAAAATATACGAACAGCTTATGTAGCTCTACATCAAAAAAAAAACCAAACCACCCAATCCAAAAACGGGCAGAAGACCTAAACAGACATTTCTCCAAAGAAGACATACAGATGGCCAAAGAAGCCCATGAAAAGATGCTCAGCATCTCTAATTATTAGAGAAATGCAAATCGAAACCACAATGACGTATCACCTCACACTGGTCAGAGTAGCCACCATCAAAAAATCTACAAATAATAAATGCTGGAGAGGGCGTGGAGAGAAGGGAACCCTCCTATACTGCTGGTGGGAATGTAAATTGATACAGCGACTATGGAGAACAGTATGGAGGTTCCTTAGAAAACTAAAAATAGAATTACCATACGACCCAGCAATCCCACTACTGGGCATATACCTGAAGAAAACCATGGTTCGAAAACATACATGCACCCACAGGAATGGTTAAAGAAGATGTGGTAATATATGTATATATATATATATATATATATATATATATATATATACACACACACACACACACATACATACACACAATGGAATATTATGCAGCCATAAAAAAGAATGAAATAATGCCATTTGTAGCAACATGGATGGACCTAGAGATTATCATACTAAGTGAAGTAAGTCAGACAAATATCATGATATCACTCATATGTAGAATCTAATTAAAAAATGATACAAATGAACTTATTAACATAACAGAGACAGACTCACAGATTTCAAAAACAAAAGTATGGTTACCAAAGGGGAAACGTGGGACAGGGGGAGGGATAATTTAGGAGTTTGGGATTAACACATACATACTACTATATATAAAATAGATAACCAACAAGGTCCTACTGTAGAGCACAGGGAACTCTACTCAACATTCTGTAATAACCTATACGGGAAAAGGATCTGAAAAAGAATGCATATATGTATATGTAACTGAATCACTTTGCTGTACACCTGAAACTAACACAACATTGTAAATCAACTATACTTCAATTTTTAAAAAGGGGGGGAAAAAAGAGGATACCATAACAAAATTAATCTTAAACAAGATATTAGAAAGAAAAGCAACCACAGGTGGAACACCCAAAGGGCAGGCATCATTGACAGATGTGTCTTGTCTTCAAAGGCCCCGTGTTGACATCTGTGCTTTGGACCCCATACAGCACGGTGTAAATGCTGGTTAAACCTTTGAGCGTCACAGGACTTGTAAACGGCATGATTTGTTTCACATCAAACAGAAATCAGAGCCTTTCTAACTTGAACCAACACTCCTTCCCTCGAGTTCTACCCTCGGCCAACACCAGCTAACGTGGGCTACTAGGTGCGTGGGGTCCACACCTGAGGGTTACCCACATTTTCTTGAGTTTCCTCCACATTCGGCTCATCTGGATACAAACCGTTCCCCAACCCTTACCTGGCTCCTGGCTCTAAGTTATACAACTCAAGTCGCTTTGGCAGCAATTCAGAGGAAAGAGAGAAGAGGGACGGGGAAGGAAAAAGATAACGACCCAAGCATCACTCCTCAAACTCTGATGCCTTGAATAGAAGGGTGTTTCGGAAACAGTCCTGGCCACAGCGGGCGGACCCGGCAGTAACAGGGCGAGCATCATTTCATAACCACACACACTCACCGTCCGTCCCGACGTGTTGTCATCACTCTGGCCTCGATGATTGGCCCCAGGATGGCGTGGCTTCTTCCTTCTGAGTCGGAAGCAGGAGGGCAGCCCACACCCTGTCCTGTGCCCTTCCTGTGGTGCTCCTCCGTAGCTCCTAAGGTGGCCGTGAAGCTGGCATCTGCTCCACAAGAAGCCGTTCTTGATCCAGGGTCTCCAGGGCGTCCATCCTTCCCGGCGAGCAGCTGTGCAACACACGGACGGTCCGGGCAGAGTAATTCACGCCCAAGCAGGAAGAGCTGGCTCCTCAGCTGCGTGCTGCCCTGGTGGCTCCCAGCCCACGCACGCCCCCTCTTCGCGCCCTGGCTGGCAGTGACCGCGTTCCAGGTGTGCCAAAGCGTGCTCCCCCCATCTCAGTCCACGGACGACCCTCACCCTGATGCTCGCCACCCACTCACAGCATAAACAGCACAGAAAAGAAACAGTGACAACAAAAATCACTTCACTTGAATATCCAGAGAGCTAAGGAAGCAGAGACACTGCTTACCTTCCTAAAACTCCTCACGACGGGGCTGTCTGCTCGGGGCACTGGACTCTGCTGGTGGGCACTGGTGGGGGCGGTCTGAGAGCCTGCAGAACCCCCCCAAGTTGCCACTCGTGCTGCATTCATCCCCCACGCCTCACCCCTCCTTCAAAATGACTCTGTCAGCAAGTCCCGGAACTGGCCGGGTGGTCTTCCGGGCAGCCTTCTCGGGTAGGACCTGACACCCTTCATCCTTCAGATGCGGCTGCTCCGAAGCCTCAGAATCCCTCAGCCTCACAGCGCCACCAGGGAAGCCCCACAGCTTATCTTTAAAGGGAACGTGATAGGGACTTCCCTGGCGGCCCACTGGTTAAGGCTTCGCCTTCCGATACAGGGGGTTAGGGTTCGATCCCTGGTCGGGGAGCTAAGATCCCACAAGCCGCATGGCCAAAAAAACATAAAACGGAAGCAATATTGTAACAAATTCAATAAAGACTTTAAAAATGGTCCGCATCAAAAAAATCTTTAAAAAAAAAGAAAAAGTAAAGGGAATGTGATAGACGTGATCCCAGATTTAACACCACCCCAGAAGTTTCAATGGCTTTAACCAAGAACAACACGTTCCAACTATCCATAAATCCACTTCAACCAACCAGGCCAGAGGAAAGACTGAATGATATTCAATCTTTGTTTAAAAACATGACCAGAGGGCTTCCCTGGTGGAGCAGTGGTTGAGAGTCTGCCTGCCGATGCAGGGGACCTGGGTTCATGCCCCGGCCCGGGAAGATCCCACATGCCGCAGAGCGGCTGGGCCCGTGAGCCATGGCCGTTGAGCCTGCGCATCCAGAGCCCGTGCTCCGCAATGGGAGAGGCCACAGCAGTGAGAGGCCCGCGTACTGCAAAAAAAAAAAAAAAAAAAAATGACCAAAGAATATACAGGCAAAGGAGGTAGGGAGGAAAAGTTTTACAGAAGTATAGCAGCCAGTTAGCTAATTCAAATATTGTATTATGTTTCTGGATTTTGTGATTTTGTATTATTTGTTAGCTTTTTTACAACACATAATTCTCGGTGATTTCTTCACTCATTATGTCATAACTAATTTTGTAACCTAATTTTTTATTGCCAGGAGAAGAAAGGATTTATCACCTGCAGCAAGTAAAGAGAACACTGGGGATCTCTCCCCAAGCAGTGTCTCTGTGTTCTTCTCCTTAAAGAGGCTCCCTGGACCGTGTCAACTTCAGGCTCCGCCTCTGCCCCCCACGTCCCGTGGAGAAGCGCAGGGAAAGTGCTGAAATGGTCTGAATGTTCACCGAATTCAACGCCGCTCCCTCTTCCTCGTGAAAGTCATCCCCTCTGCTTTTTCTCCTCTCTCCCTCCTCCCGAGAAGGCGGCCCCAGCTGTGTCCCCGGAGCTGCGTCCTCCGGGCCACCGCCTGCCCCGGCCGTCAGCATCCCCCGCCAAATGCCCGTCAGCTCTGCTGAGATGCCACCAGCGCTGACAAGGTCCAGGCAACGGGGGGTGGCGGGTGTGGCGGCGTGGGAGAAGGTGGCCTCCAGAGGTGGGACACCACTGGGGACAGCTGCACACAGAGGGCCTGGGGTCGGAACAGCCCCCCAATGATCCCTGCTGTGAGGCCGGCACCGACACGCGACACGCCACTTACGGGAAGTACATCCGAGACAACCCCTAATGGGCCCAGGCAGACTCGAAGCACAGAAACCTAGCGGCCCTCTAAAACGTAAAGCTTTTCCGACGAGAAGCGACAGGGCCGCCATGACCACTGTGCCAGCTTACAGACCGACCAGTCTTTACGGACGACCGCAGGAGTGCAGGTGGCTGAGCCTCGAAGAAACACTCGCCGACTAGGTGAGGTGCTCTGAGCGGTCACGAGGGACCCCGCTTCTCCTTTACCCGGGCTCCACCAGGACGGGGGCAAGTCACACGTCAACCTGCCTTCTACTCACACGTTTTCATCTTCACTTACGTGGCGTGGAGGCACAGGGGTTCTCGAAGATTAAAATAACATTTTAAAAATTTAAGCTGAGGTTCTTTACCTCGGGGAGTTACTGGCTGTCCACCCGTGGGTCCGACGGCGCTGATGTGCTCAGGACACGGGGCAGACACAGCAGTCAGGGAAGGTGCTGGGCGGAGTCACGATTTACGACGTGAAGCTGAAGACACGGGACAGAGCTAGCCGTGCGCGTGCGTGCGTGTGCGTAAGAGAAAGGGCGGCGCAGGGCGGCGCAGGGCGGCGCGAGACAGAGACAGAGAGGTGGTGCTTTGGTCTGGAGTTTCAAAAGGGCTTGGCTTTCAGATGATGCTAAGACCTTGGAGGAGGAGATCGTAGAGCAGGTGTTACCTTCTAAATGATGCAGGTCACGGTATGAGGTCATTTCCCCATCAAGAAACAAAGCAATGAAAGTCGTACACAGGACAGGGGGCGGTGGCGGAGCCTAGACAGGCAGGCGGGGGGAGAGCCGTACAGGAGGCGTGGGCTGGGGGGGGTGGGGGCGCATCCCTGGCGCTGAGAGTCTGCGGGCTGGGGGCAGAGAACGCGGGGCGAGGGCGGAGGGCCTGTGGCCTGTGTCTCCACCGCCCTGGCCGCCTGCCCTACAGGGACGCGGGGAGGGCAGGCCTGGACTGATGGAGGGCAGTGGACGACCACCCACCTGAGCCCCCTCAGCTCTCTATCCGAGTGGGGAAGTCACAGCCCCTCGGGAGCGGGAGGAAGGGTTGGTGACAGCAGCCCGGCCGGGATGCAGGTGGTCAGCGGTGAAAGCACGGGACCAAGGCCAACACCGAGAGCAAGGTGACAAGACGTCTCCAAGGGGGTGGGCTGCGGGCAGGAGCACAGAAAGCACAGGCCTCACCCCAGGCCCAGCGGTGGAGAGGACGAGGGAGACCGGCCCCGAACGAGTTAAAATCCTGAACTGACTGAGGAATTGCCCAGAGGAGGCTTTTAGGCCAGAAGGGGGTCTGTTACCCTCAAGGGCCAAGTTTGGGTTTTCACCACCTCACCAGCAATCTCAGTGCAGTTCCAGAGGAATAAAGGCCCGTTTTGCACATCAGAGGTGTCACCATACATCTGAAACCCACTGTGCACGTTGGAAATCCCTGCCCCCTGCCCCACGTCCCCCAAAGAGTCCGGTCACAAAGGCCGCCTCGTGTGCAGAGGAGTTGCCTACACTTTGGGGTGGCATTAGCAGAACCTGGACGTACTCTGAATTTCCAGAAATCTGCTGCTGTCAGTGTTCCGTGGCACTTCCTGACCCTAATTCAGGGAAGGATTCAGGAAAGGAACACGTGGTCTCTCGTACAGGTCACAGGCCACGAACACCACTCGCCTTGGCATCTGGTTCCAGCAAGGAGCCAGAACCTGTGCCATCAGCGTCAGGCGTGAGTGACATTGCAGCTTGCCCTCTGTCTCCTGTTGCTGGCGATCCTGCAGCTCTACCGTCTCCCCGCTCCAGTCAGTAACTCTTCTTGCCTGTTCCCTGGATGCCAGCCCCCGTGTACCAGCTGTTGTACTGGACTACTGTACTTTTCAAGGGACTGTACTGGAAGATTAAAAAGGGTTTCTCTATTTTTGGTGTTTCTTTGTTTTTTATGTATTCCTTGTGTGAAAAGTGTTAGAAACCTATGATAGTACAGTACTATATACCCGATTGTGTTAGTTGGGTACCTAGGCTAACTTTGCTGGACTTATGAACAAATTGGACTTACGAATGCGCTCTCAGAACGGAACTCGTTCATGTGTAGGGGACTTACTGTGTAAGTAGTATGGGGTCTGCTTTTTCTTTGTTTCTCTCCCCTTTCACCTGCTGTTATCTTGGAAGCAGAGAATGACCACGTAAGCACGAGTTACCCTGTCCTCCCAACGTGGCACCCACTGTGCTCAGGGCCCCTCGGGACCCCTCCCCGTCCACCCGGAGCAACCAACTTGAGCACCACAATTCCCTTCGTTCGTCCCCTGCGTCGTTTCTCTCCTGGAATGTGGGTGAGAGGCCCGGACTGTGCTTCTCCAAGTGCCCTGAAGCTGAACGTCTTCGTTTGCTTTCTTTGGACTCTCTTCACTCACCCCCCTCCCCTCGCGCAGCTCCAGGCTGGCATGACTGTCACGATTCATGCGGAACTGAAATGAAAGCATTACCAACCCTGCAGGTAAAACGAGGCTATCTCCCATCTCCACTGTAAGTTGGGTGCAGCTCAAGTGTTCAGCAGAGACTAAATCAAATCTCTCAAAATGCTCGTGCATACATTAGAGCGACTCATGTTACCTTCGTAATGCCAGATATTTCCATAGAAAATAGAATCTTAAAATGGAAAGTTCTAAGCAAAAATAAGCAAGTGGGACTACCTCAAACTAAAAGCTTCTGCACAGCGAAGGAAGCCATCAGCAAAATGAAAAGGAAATCTACTGAATGGGAGTAAATATTTGCAAACCATATATCTGGTAAGGGGTAACTCTCCAAAAGAGCTCATACAACTCAATAGCGAAAACAAGCAATCCAGTTAGAACATGGGCAGAAGACCTGAATAGACATTTTTCCAAAGAAGACACACAGATGGCTAACAGGCACATGAAAAGATGTCCCACATCGCTAATCATCAGGGAAATGCACATCTAAACCACAGTGAGTTATCACCTCACACCTGTCAGAATGGCCATCATCAAAAAGAATACAAATATCAAATGTTGTTGGAGAGGGTGTGGAGAAAAGGGGACCTTCCTGCACTGCTGGTGGGAATGTCAACTGATATAGCCACTGTGGAGAACAGTAGGGAGGTTCCTTAAAAAACTAAAGATAGAACTACCACCTGACCCAGAAATTCCACTCCTGGGTACTTGTCCGAGAAAAATGAAAACACTAATGATAAAAGATACATGCACCCCTAGGTTCATAGCAGTACTATTTATAAGAGCCAAGACTTGGGAGCTCCCTAGGTGTCCATCAATAAATAAATGGATAAGGAAGACGTGGTGTATACACACAATGGAAGATTACTCAGCCAAGAGAAAGAAGGAGATCCTGCCGTATGCAGCAACATGGATGGACCTGGAGGGCGTTATGCTCAGTGAAGTGAGTCAGAGAAAGATAAATACCGGTTGCCAACAGTGCAGTCGGAAGGTATAATAAACTTCCGGTTATAAAATGACTAAGCCCTGGGATGCAGTGTACGGCATGCTGACTATAGTTAGCAATACAGTACCACAGAGTTGAACGTTGCAGAGAGAGTAGATCTTAAAGGTTCTCGTCACAGGAAAAGGATCCTGTAGCTGTATGGGAAAGGATGTTACCTCGACAATGTGGCGATCATTCCACAATATGTACGTATATCGTATCATTATACACCCGACGCTAATTTGGTGTTATATGCCAATTGTATCTCAATAAAATGTTTAAATAAAAATATTAAAGCTAAAAGAAGTTGGACGTTCACTTAGTCTAAGCTTAGCTGCGGGCCCCTCAACAGCGCCTCTACTGCTGGCCACGACCTCTCACCTGAACACCTCCGGTGACAGGTACGTGTGACACGCCCCACCCCACCCCTGCCCCAGACTCTTCTAGCTCAGGCAGAACTGCTGGGGCACCACTGACGGAAACCTCCTGCCCCAGCCAGGCCCGGGAGTAACCGCCTGCGTGAGTTCTCTTTCAACAGGAGGTCCCGGTAAGGAATGAGGAACTAACAAGCCACCACTGACCGACTGGAAGAATTCGGGAAAGGTCAGAAGGAGAGAGGAGACTCCAGTCCCTATGTCCTGCCAACCTCCCAGAATCCTCCTTGCTGGAATCCATCATGGCTGAGATGCGTGTGCCACCAGGAGGGACCCTGAGTCTGACCAAATATGAGCCAGGCAAGCTGACTGGCCAGAGACAACCCGGAAACTAACCCCATCACCATAAAACCCGAGACAGAGCCACGTGGAGAGCAGTCCTCCTGGGCTCCCTTACCCCGCTGCTCTCTGCCCGGGCGCCCCTTCCCAATGACGTCTCTTGCTCTGTCAGCACGTGTGTCTCCTCGGACAGTTCCTATCCGAGTGTTAGACAAGAGCCCACTCTCGGGCCCTGGAAGGGGTCCCCCTTCCTGCAACAGAATGGTTTCTTCCTTTTGCTGAGGACGCCCTATAATTTGCTGGATTGGGCCTCAGTTTCAGCCCCTGACACCCTGTGGGCGAGATCTCCCCTTCTCCCATGTGCACGCTCTTTGGGTGACGGGTGACCCCTCTTGTATCCCTCCCTCCAAGGCCCCTCTTCCTGTCTCGGCGCTGAGTCCACTCACCTTCCCGGAGCCCCTGGGAGCATCTACGACTGGCCGGGCCCTCACGGACCGTGGTGCTCAGGGCTTGGCTCGGAGCTCAGCTGTGGCCGCTCAGTGCGGAGCGGGACCGCTTTGTTCTAAACACTGCGGTCCATTCACCGGCCTAGAGTTTAATTAGCTTTCCTGGCAACTGCATTAAACAATGGCTCGTTTCTTAGCACCGACTACCCATTTGAGCGGTTGGTTTTTAAAATCTGAAAACAGAGCCCGCCATTTACTTACTGATAGACTTGGTCCTGTCCTATGGGCTGGTTCATTCAGACTTTCAGAGATCTTTTGTGATTCTGATTTTTCCCTTGAAGGTATTAGCATTCCACTCTAGTTCTGTGTCACCTGCAGATAAAATAAGCCACCGATTAAAAAAAAAAAAAAAAAATCGTGTGTAGCACAAAAACGCAGAGTCCTGCGGTATGCCAATAACAACCTTCTTTTAGATTAAAAAGGATTGATTAATTAGCAACCCTATGATCCTTCAACCATTTATAAACCTACCCAATTACCCTCTCCCTCAACCTCTGGGAGCAGGACATTAGCCAGTCTTTATGGCCGTCATCATCTGAGCCCCTTTTCTATGTGGGGCAATTACCCACCTTATGAGTCTTTCGGGAGCCAAGACCAACTCCCAGAATGGAAAAGGCAGAAAATGCCAGCCTCTGGCTTTCCCAGCATCCTTTGCAGCTCGGGTACAGCCATGGGATCCGGGCCCCAGCGGTTGGAAGCATCGTGCCGAACTTTTGACTCAGGAGCTCGAGAGGGTGGGGACAGCTTCATGCCCTCACGGACACCAGGGTCATGGTGTCGGCAGTGGGAAAGGTGATACCCAGGCTGGTGTTGACAAGCTCTTGTGTCCTCACAGGACCAGCCCTGTGATTTCTGGATGTCGTTCTGACGTGTGATGTCCAAACCCGGCTGTCTTGCCCTTCCCGAGAGTTGGTAAGCGGCCCTATATCCTTGAATAAAATCCCTTTTCTGTTTAAACTAACTAGAATCTGTCTCTGTTGTTTTGACCTAAAAGCAGCCAGTGAGACCTGCCTCTTCCCTCATCCTCACGGCCCTGGAGTGAGTCCTTCCTGGACTGTGGGCCGTCATCACCAACCTCACTTACGCATTTGCCAGTCGGATGGTCCTGTCAGAAAAGGAGGTGAAAACAGCCTGACACCATGTGTTTTTCGGGACCTGGGCTGGCTCTTCAGAGTCACTGATGCCCTTTGTGAGAGCTTGGAAACCATCTTCGCGGACGTTCTTCAAGATGCTGGCCCAGAGTCAACATCAAGCCCACTCACCTGAACTGCATAGAACCTGCACTCTTTCTTTTTGAAAATTACAACTGTCATCTCCCCATCTCTTGGGGCTCCGTTATTTTTCACGATTCCTCCGAGATTATCCCAAGGATTTCTCCACTGCATCTGTGGATTCTTCAGCATCCCGGGATTTCCTTTTCCTGGCTAGGAACATGCTCTCATACAATCCTCTCAGCTGTCTGATCTGCACTTTTTAGTTTGCAGAGGACTCTTCTTTGAGAAGACAGAAGCCACGCAGGGGTTGAGGGGTGGCACGTTCTCTGTGATCTGTGAACAACCCCCCACCCAGCTTCCACGGCAGCTTCCTCACAGCCCCGCACATCCCTGGAGGATGAGGCAGCGTGCAGCCATCTGTCTGCACGTCCAACGTCTGAGCCCAAACCCCGTGCCCTGCAGCCTACACATGCCGTCCTTGTGCCCGGAGGAGCCTGTGCGTGGGTGGGCATCCTGACCAGTGGCTGCAGCCCACCCCAGACACCTGCTGCCCTGCAAGCTTCACGTCGCTCACTGGCGACTCAGATTCCACCACAGAAACACACAGGAGCCACCACGTAAAATAGTTTATCATCTCTGGGCCTTATTTCCCTTCTTAAACATCACCGTTTAGTCTCACTTAATACAGCGTACGTATCTCCGGCAACAAAAGCAAGATTATTTCCAATTGTTAGAATTGTGAATCTTCAAAAGCATAGTACTGAGTTCAACGTATCTGCGCCCAAATATCCACTATTCAGTTAGTGAACTACTCAGACCACTAGAAATGGGGGTGCGGGGGAGAGTGGAGGAGGACCCCTGCCAGGAGGCTGAGGGGCGTTGAAGACCCACATGGTCTGTAGGCAAGGGGCCAACCCCCGAGGCCCTGTGCCTTGAGGGTTTAAAAGGAGGGGGCTTCCCATCGGCGAGGTCGCGGTCTTGTCACAGAGAGGGGAGCTCTGTCCCCCGGGCCCCGGCCCCTGGGGCTGTAACACCCTGGGCTCGGGCCTGGGAGGGCGTGAGGGCCTCCCGACCAAGCCAGCCCTAGAGAGTCACTGTTCCTGGAACTTCTACAAAGAGCTCTGCTCTGGCCCAGTGGAGCAATGGGGGCAGATGACACAAGACTCAGAGACGCATTCTACCCCTCTCCCTCCCCTGCTGAGAAGACCCCCAGCCCCAGGCCTCAGCTGCCGTGCCCACTACTACCCCACCCGCTGCCCAGGAGCTGCAGGGATTAAGGGGCTCAGCTCCAAGTCCCTGGGCCAGTTTGGCGGGGGTGCCATTCACTGAGATAGAGATACCCGGAGGGTCCCTGGCCAGTGAGATGGGAGATGGCCCGGGCTCTGACACCCGCCAGGCTGCGGGAGGAGACCCTGCCCGAACCCAGTGCCTCCTCCCCCAGCCCAGCTCCGGGCGCTGGTCCCGACTCGCCACCACCAGGCCCTGTTCAGCCACCAGCTCCTCTCTGCCCTGATCACTTAGTGACCCACGATCCAGCCCGTCCGTACCTACGTCTGCACCCAGGCTACCAGAAGTTCACGGTCAGGTACGGGAAAGGGGCTGGCGCGTCTCAGGAAGACTGACGCCCGTGTTCCGGTGTCAGGAAGGGGCCCTGGAGCGCTCGCTCTGCTGGGCCTGAAGGGGTCCTGTGATTCCTCCACGTCTTTAAGCCCCAAACATACGGCCTTAGGTTCCCACAATCCTGCACCTACTCTCATCCTTGTCGCTAAGCTGCCAAACAAAAACTGCAATAAATCTAAATGTTCCCCTTCTCCCAAAGGTGGGACCCCACCCCACTCTAAAAGAACACGTCTGAACTACCGTGATCAGAGACACACAGGACACCCCGCACCCTCTACCACCTTTAAGAACAAGGAAAATCACAGACAAAAGTCAGCAAGTACGTGACTGAGAAAACCATAATTTGAAAAGATACATGCACCCCAATGTTCACAGCAGCACTACTTACAACAGCCAGGACATGGAAGCAACCTAAATGTCTGTCAACACGTGACACGACAGATAAAGGAGATGTGGTACGTACGTACAATGGAAGATTACTCAGCCATAAAAAAGAACAAAATAATGCCACCTGCAGCAACACGGATGGACCTAGAGATTATCATATAAGTCAGAAAGAGAAAGACAAATATATGCTATCACTTACACGTGCAATCTAAAAGAAAGATACAAATGAACTTATTTACAAAACAGAAACAGACTCACATAGAAGACAACTTGACGGTTACCAAAGGGGAAGGGGGCAGGGATAAATTAGGAGTTTCAGATTGACATACACACACTACTATATATAAAATAGATAACCAACAAGGATCTACTGTAGAGCACAGGAAACTCTACAACACTCTGTAATAACCTACACGGGAAAAGAATCTAAAAAACAGTGGATACCTGTATATGTATAACCGATTCACTGTGCTGTTCACCTGGAAGTAACACAGCATTGTAAATCGACTAGACTCCAATCCAAAAAAAAAACAGTCAGCAGGCAGATGAGGAGATGGAACAGTGCAGAGGAGGCGGGTCCGACACAGCAAAAGAACAGGGCGAGAAGCGGGACACCCGCTCGTACTCCTGAGGAAAGATCACGAGGGGCAGCGCTTCCGGGGGTCCCACCAGCAGCTTCCCGCTCAGATCCCGGCCTCGCCCACCAGCAGAGGACCAGAGCCAGTGCCTGGGGGCTTGGGTTCGGGAGGGACTGCCCTGCTCAGCCTCCCCTCCACGCCGTCTGCACTGCAGGGACGGGTACCTGTGATCTCTGACTGCCCTTCTATTTCTATGCCTGGGTTGTGGGTGAGATTCGTCAGCACAGAACAGAGGACAGGGGGCGTCTGTACCAGCCCAGGACGATCTTCAGCCACATCAGGTGACACCTCCCCCAGGTCTATCTCTGCATTTTGGGACACAGGAATCCATGGTCTGGACTTGCCATCTCTGAGGATCTGCGTGGTCATCTGGCTCCCAGGATGTTTCCTTTCTTTGAGGAAGAAACACGGACAATTCTGGGTCCTTCTCCTCCCTCTGTCCCGTTAGATGGGAAACATCTTCAAGTCACCCTGTGTTCCGACCTTGAGAAATCACCAGCAGAGTTAATAGAATCATCAAAAACACGTGTTCCTTCCCTCCCTGTGGCCATGTGCCCGGGGAGGGTGGAGGGATGCAATGAAAGAAGCAGAGAAAAGGATGAGAGATGGGAAGAAATTGCATCAGGGGGAAGGCCCAGAAAGGATGCAGGTCCAGACAGCAAGTGTGATGCTTGTAGGTTATGCGGTGGCACCTGCCGAATTCTCTCCTTGTAGCCGGGCTGCGGGTTCTCCGCCCGCAGTTGTATGAACAGCACAGTGGGCAGTGGGGTGGGTGCCTGTCTCATAAAGGATCTGGCCTTACTTTGCACACGAAAAATCAATGTAAGGAAACACTCTCATGTTTGTATATCAACTATTGGGCTGTGTTCACTGAGATGTTTGTGATTTTAAAGACATCTTTCCTACACGTCAATCCCCATCATCTACCGGCAGAATTTCCACATCATCGCACAGTCACATTAGAGCAAGGACACAGGGATTTTATTTCAGCTCTGACTGGGTCTACAAGGCCATTGCATTCTTTTCTCAAAGAGGAATAGCTTTAAAAAAATCTTTTTTTTAAGAGAGGAGGGAAAAGGGTCAGCATGGCTGCCAAGAACTTCTCGGTTTGGTTCTAAAGCACTGTGAACACAACTCGCTAAGGTCAAATGGAGCCCCCCCCTCAGGGGCTCCGTGCAGAGGAGACGGGAACTACGCCGCCTTCCTCGGCCCCTCCGTCTGCCGTGGTGGGTCCTGCTGGCCTCTCCTGCTGGAAGCTGCTGTCCGGGACCCTCTTCTCGCCCCGTCACCAAACGACAACTCTGTCCTGTGAGCCTTTCCCAACTGCAGCCGTCGGTCCTGGCTTGTCCACCTCACACACCCATTGTCCTTGAAGGAGTTCAAAGCACCTGGTTGGTCGTTTTCCCACCGTTGCCCCACTTGAGCTTAAATGTCATGTTTTCAGGAAGAAATTTAAAAGTCCCGCCATCACTTTGAACTCACCGTTTCCAAAATGGAACTTCCCGTCTTGACCTGGAACTACACTTCCGGCTGACGTCTGCATCCTTCTCAAAGGCTCCCCGGTTGCCATGGTCACCCTGACGCACATCTTAGATGCTGTTTTTGTCCCACCTCCTCTATTCTTCAGCCATCAATTCCTACCGGCCCTTTTCTCTAAATGTCTCTGCCAGCTTCTTTGTCCCCTCTGCCCCGCGCAGTGGGGGCGAGGCGGGCAGCTCCCATCTCATCTCTGACCCCCGGGCCCCCAGCTCCGCATCTGATCTCCCGTACAACGGCCGGGCTGGTCTTCCCCCCACGTCACTTCTGTATCGGGAAACCTTCAGCAGCATCCGGTGAACCCTTCCGCCGGCCTTTCCTGCCTTGCAGGCAGGCATCTGGCCCTGTACTCACTGCAAAGCACGCATGTACTGTGCAAGCCCTGGGTTTCCATCTCCCCACGGACGAGCTGCCTTGTGTCTGCCGCTGAACCTTTGTGTTGCAGTCCTTCCTGTGCCCGCCTGTCCTGTGCTTCCTCCGAAATGTATTGGAAATTTCTCCATCTTCATCGCTCAGGCCCCATCACCTTTTTATCTAAAACGTACTCCCGCCTTTCTCGCCTTGTCTCCTCCAAGCTTATGTCGGGTTTGTAATCTCTGCCACAAAGTTATTAGAGTGATGCATTGTCTTCTAATATTTCTTAGAATTTTCAGCTTGCATGTGTCTCCCCATCCAGACTGTGCTCTCCTTGAGGGCAGGGACAGTGTCTTATATTTCTTCCTTCCAATTATCCCCTCCTCCTGGTATCCTACTTGTTTTCCATGATCCCACATTTTATCTATTCTGCTTTTACCATTTTTTATTGTGTACATTTTTGTAAGCAATCCTCAAACTTCTGCAGGATAAAAAAATAATTTCTTCTGTATCTTTCATAATACCCATCGTTGTAGTAGCTAAACACAGGTGGTCTGTGAGAACCCACTCAATAAATATGGAGTTGATTTTGAAATATAGTAGGGCACATGTGTATTAATCTCAGGCAACTAAAAAATGTATTTCAGCCCCTTAAGAATGTGAATTTAGGGGCTTCCCTGGTGGTGCAGTGGTTGAGAGTCCACCTGCCGATGCAGGGGACACGGGTTCGTGCCCCGGTCCGGGAAGATCCCACATGCCGCGGAGCGGCTGGGCCCGTGAGCCACGGCCGCTGAGCCTGCGCATCCGGAGCCTGTGCTCCGCAACAGGAGAGGCCACAGCAGTGAGAGGCCCGCGTACCGCAAAAAAAAAAAAAAAAATCTGAATTTAAGTGGAATCATTTAGGCCTTTTCCCCCATTCTGATTCAGCTCTGCTGTTTTTCATTATATCCCAGTACTCTGATAATGACTTGATACAACTAAAACTGAAAAGAGAGAAGGTAAAAACAAACAAGAACAAAAAACCTCAAAGGCTCTTCAGATGGGAGTTTAAAGAGGATAGCTGGTAGATCATTTCTATATGAGGACACGGGTTTATGGGACATTGTTCCACACACCAAAGCTCCATGAGCCCCACACCCACACTGAGCAGTGGAAGGGCAGGGCAGGTAGAGACGCAGACACACAGAGAGACAGGGCGATAGGACAGAAATCATACAAAACAGGATTTTTTTTTGAATTTTATTTTATTTATTTTTTATACAGCAGGTTCTTATTAGCTATCTATTTTATACATATTAGTGTATATAGGATCTTTTTTTTTTTAAGGAAAGAAAAAATGCATTCTCTGGCTTAAGGAACAGTTCAGAAAAAAAGGCTAAGACTCTGATTTTTAAAGTTTTGTGTCTGTTCTCTCATGCCTAAGCCACTGGGCAAGACCATTACAGCTCTGCACGTGTGGTGCGTTTCCTTTGCGACGCCCTCTTCTTGGAAGCTTCACTCACTCTGGGGTGATTACAGGGGCCAAGTGATAACAGGCCAGTCCTGCACATCTGTCTCAGTGGGTAAATAAATCACAGGCGGGATCATTTCAGCTTGGGAGGGTAGAAACTCGAGCCCAGCTTTGATTTCTGCCACCATCGCCACATCACAGCAACCCCACAGTTGCTGCCCCAGAGGAACCAGCAGCGAGGTTACACGTGGACACGGCCCCAGCGCCACGTGGCCAGAACGAAAGGGCGTGGCAGCTCCTCACCCTCCTGGCATCTCCTCCTGGACGGGATGGAGGGCTCGTCCTCACTCCACGGCCTCGCAGGTGCCTGTGCTGTGTGGACCCCACTGCTCGAGCACCATGGGGCCCACATGATAGGGGAGGTGCTTTTAAGCACCGCGTCTGTTCAATTATTCTCTGTCTGTCTTTATTTACTCGACATGGAGGGTTTCAACAGCCACGGTGGGCTTATGGAAATGGAGCAGTTAAAGCTGGTCGCTGATCCACAGAAAGGACTCGCAGACTTGGTGGTCCTGCTGCCTGTCATCTTGTAAAACCTCAGAAGGATCCGACCCCCAGACCCTCCCTCCCCCAAACCAGGGTCCTCCATCAGAATCAGGTCCCAGCAAAAAGCTCACTACACGTGTGCAAGGGAGGGGAAGAAGGGTAGCTTACAAACGACCCTGGGCTCGCAGGTGTGGAGAAGCTGGCAGCCGGGCCTCCGTCCTCGCTTTGCATCTGCCTTTACGGCTTTACGGAATGTGCTCCTGGGATATCACTGATAAGGAAATTGGCTTAACCCCAAAGGACGTTTTCGCTTTATGTAGTGCCCTTGAGTGCTTAAAAAAAGGGAAAAGGTAATTCTATCAAGCTTTCAGTTTTCATTGGCAGAAGGAATGGGCTCGCCAGGAATGGGATGAGAAGCACGGCCTTGTTCCCGGGGTTCATTTCACAGTGAATTACAGGGCTCGAATTCTGTGTTTTCTCTCTATAAACCCCAACCCCAATCTGCTGAGAATATTCATTGGCTCACAGGAGGCAGAGCCCCTGACCATCACCTTGACAACCAATGGAGTCACGTGTCCATCCTGCTGGTCCCTCGTGGACTCAGCATCGCATCAAGACGCACTTGGAAGACATGGGCTGACCTCTGAAGACTCACCGGCCTCTGACTGCAGAGAAGCGGCGTTCCCTCCACACAGCAAAGGCCTCAGGGGACCCCAATTCTCTTCGCGACTCGAATCTGTCACTTGGCCCAATTCTTCGATGACGAGGGAAGAAGAAACTATTAAAGGGCAAAGAAGTAATCTCTACTGCTGAAGGTCCGATGCTTTCACATATCTTGGGTGGGTTTCTAATTCTACCTTCATTTTTTTATTTTTATTTTTTGGCCGTGCTGCACGGCATGCGGAATCTTAGTTCTCCGACCAAGTGTTGTCAAACCCACGCCCCCTGCACTGGAAGCGTGGAGTCTTAACCACTGGACTGCCAGGGAATTCCCTTGAGAGGGTTTCTAATATGATTTGTCTTTAAATCATGGGCTGGTGCTCCTGAATGAGAAGCTGGACCCAGTATAGCACATTTCTCTGTTTTTTGGGTGATCATCTAAAAACAGATTTTTATTCTCTTCAACTACACTATTATAGTAGCTATTGGCTACATGTGACTATTTCTATTTAAACTTAAATTAATTAAAATGCACTCAGATTAGGCATTCAGTTCCTGGGTCACGGCAGCCACACGTGGCGAGCGGCCCCCGTACTGGACAGCACGGGTATGAGACATCCCATCACTCCCAGAGCAGATGCTCTGATGGACAGCGCTGCTCTAGAGAATAACCACTGATGCGTTTACTTCTCCCCTACGCTCACCTATATTCCGTATCTCAAACATTTACCAGCAATTCAGAGATAACTGTACAGCCGCCGTTAGCCTCCTTCATCAACTAAGTCTTGTGAATTCAAGGCCAGCTGGTTGTGGCAGACTGATTTCCTTCCAAAGAGGGTTTTTCAGACACTCCACCTGCAGAGATGATGGAAGCCCCTGAAGGGTGAACTAGAGAACCTGCAGAGAGAGCGAGCTGGAGGGACAGGGCCAGCAAAGACACTATGAATTTTACGTCTCACCTGCTTACCTGAGGAGGGCTTGGGTTTTTTTTGTGTGTGTGTGTGTGTGTGTTTTTTTGCGGTACGCAGGCCTCTCACTGCTGTGGCCTCTCCCGTTGAGGAGCACAGGCTCCGGACGCGCAGGCTCAGCGGCCATGGATCACGGGCCCAGCCTCTCCGCGGCATGTGGGATCCTCCCGGACCGGGGCACAAACCCGCGTCCCCTGCACTGGCAGGTGGACTCTTAACCACTGCGCCACCAGGGAAGCCCCTACCTGGGGTTCTTGAAGACACTGTGCTCTGAATACTCAGCAGCGGTGGAAACATGGGATGGCCCTTCTCTTCCTAAACGACGTCATTTTTCCACCTGCCCCTGAACTCAGCAGTGATCATTCTCTCCAAAGTGGGTATCCCTTGCTCTCTCACTTAACTTCCAAGCTCTCATCTCCCTAAAACATTGTGGATGTCTGCTCCTCCCTTCCAAATCTGTGACCCCCACAGGTTGGGGCCTTAGGTCCCCTGTCTGTCCGAGGGGAGACTCAGACAGAGGAAGGAAGCTGGCACAGACCCGTCTTGAACGGTGGAGACCAGCACCACGGCAGTTCCCTGCTCTCCTGCCAGAGACGCTGCATCAAACACGACCTAAAAGCCGTGCTGTGTGCATCCTTCCCCGTCCTGACGTCTCCCTAAGCGGCAGCACACTCTACCTCATCTTTATCCTCTACCTGTGCAGCTCAGAGATGCTCCATATCCGCACGTCATGGACTTCCCAGCGAGGATGCTTTTCATGGCTGCGTAGCTTCTGCTGCACAGATGTCACCAGAGCCCCACCGATGGACACTTAGGCTGTTGCCGGTATTTTGCTGTGATAACACTGCAATGGATAAGGTACGGGCATTTTACACTTGATGAATAAGTGCCTCTGGAAGACAGATTCTTGGAATGGGTGAATGCATTTGCAATTTTGATATTTTCTAGAATGCTCTCCCTAGATGTTTTATCAAATCACGTTCTCATCAGTAAAATAAGTGCTCCTAATTTCTAATTTTTTTAATTTATTATTATTTTATTTATTTTCTTTTTTTGGGCTGCGTTGGGTCTTAGTTGTGGCACACAGGATCTTCGTTGACGCACACGGGATCTTTCGTTGCGGCGAGTGGGCTTCTCTCTAGTTGCGGTGGGCAGGTTTTCTCTTCTCTAGTGGCGCACAGGCTGCGGGGCGTGTGGGCCCTGTAGTTTGCAGCGTGCGGGTTTAGTTGCCCTGCAGCATGTGGGATCTTAGTTCCCCAACCAGGAATCAAACCCATGTCCCCTGCATTGGAAGGCGGATTCCCTTTCTAACTTTTTTTAAAGTTTCCAACTTTATAGGTGAAAAATATTTCACAGTTATTAAGTGCATCTACATTAGAAATATGGTAGAACACCTTTTAATATATTGGCATTTCTTTTTTGAGGAACTGCCAGTTAATACTAGCATCAGGTTGGTGTGGGTGAGAGACCAGACTACAGTCAAGGGGCTTATTCTCACACAGATCATGTCTGGAGACGAGTAGTTCAGGCTGGCACGAAGGCTGCAAGGTTATCAGGGTCTCAAGCTCCTCGTTTCTTTCCCCCCATCATATTAAAATGTGGCTTCGGTCTTAAAGGTCACCTAGGGTCAAGATAGCTGCTGGAGTACCAGCTAACGTGTCTACAGCAGGCTACAAGAAGGAAAAAGAAAACGGCCACAGGGTGTGTGCCTCCTCCCTTTTAAGAAGCCTCACAGAAACCCCCTTTGACATTTAGCTTCTGTTTCAGCAACAACTCAGTAACGTGGCTGTGTCTGAAGGAAACTGGAAAATGGGGCTTTTTAACTGAGGGCATTGCCCGGGAATCAGTTAATAAGGGAGAAGAGGGCACTGGGTATTGGGAGGGCACTGGCAGTTTCTGTCCCATATTCTTGGTCAGTTTTACTTTTGCGTTTTCATTCTTACTCTTGTTGAGTCCCAGGAGCTCTTTATATATGAAGGAAATTCTCCTTGCCTGTCACAGGAGTTACAAAATTTTTTTCTATTATTTTCTTTTGACTTTGATTAAGGTCTTTTGTCACATAGGTATTTTTTCTGTAGTTGAAGGTATCCATGTTTTCTTTTGTATGGCTTCTGGTTTTTGAGTCACATATAGGAAGGTCTCTCCTGGTTCCTTCTGGGACTTTTACCAAGGTCTCATACCAGGAAAGATTCAACTCAAGGTCAAAGCCTTCTGGAACCAAATTTCCTCTCTAAGTTGTGGGCCATAGCAGTGGCAACTGGCTCACTGACCACCTCTGGAGACTTAAGGACATCACTCAAGTAGTCTGACCTGTAACCACAGTATGGTGACTCGAAGACCACTGCCACACGCAGGTCTTTCCATCAAGGTTCCTGGGGCCTGGGTGGCTGCAGAGCAACAAGAATTTGCATCCAGTGAGATTAAGGTGCTGTTTAGGATGGAAACTTAAATAGCCAAGTCAGAAAGTTATTACAAGTTATTAACAGAAAAACAAGAGAAATGAGAGAAACATTCCTCTGTAAAAGAGGGAGGGTATTTTAAGGCATTCATAGTTCACACAGGCCACCCCAACAGTTCCTTCTGGTCTCTGGTGAGAATCACTTACCACCAAGAACAGAGCTGGGCGTTCACAGGAGTCAGGGAAGGGCAAGGCTGTGCTCAGCTGGACACGGTGAGTCTCGTGTGATACCCCCTCTGTTACTGTGGTTGGTTGGCATATTCTTTTTCTTGGAAAAAAGCAATTCAAATAGGATGCTACCTCGATAAGAACATAGCTTAACTGGTTCAAAACAGTTTTTAAAAATGTCACATGGATACACACAACAAGTTGTACCACGTAGTCTAATATCTACTAAAAGCGCTTTCCAAACTTGAATCCTAATGTGTAGAGCTCTGGATTGATATGTTCACCTGAGCTTCTGGAGGCATGAAAACACTGTCCTGTTCTCATTAGGAACAGAAAATTACATGCACCACAGTTGGAAACACCACCTTAACTTGTTCTTTCTAAATCTGATTAAACACAGCAAAGGCTCGTGCATACACCCCAGGAGAGTGTAGTGAAATATCTGAAAGCAGAGGTGAAAACTGCACATGTTAAAATAGCACTTTTCACAGGGGGAAACTAAATGATCACCGACTTGCCCAGGTGGTTACAAAGGTAGCTTTCGGCAAAAGCTCTCATACAACCTACAGTTCCTGATTCTTAATTCTGACAATTTGATAGCAACTAAAAGTTAAATTAGGAAAATACTTTTTCAACCCGATAGACGCAGTCTTTTTAAACTTACGACTTGCTGGCTTCCCGTGGGGGTTAAAATCACAGCGAGTGTGAAGATGATGGGCCCACGCCTTGCGAGACCTGCAGGCTACGGCACGGCTGGTTTAGGTCTGGTACTCCCTTCTATGGCCAAGAAGAAACTTCCAGAGTCACCGGACGGTTTAGCCACCGTGAAGGGGGAAAGCGGTGCAGACGAGTCACCCAGCCCCTGGTTGAGACTCCACACGCTCTCTTTTAAGACTGTAAACTCTCTGGGGAAACCTTATTAATAAATAAGGTTTGTTGGCTGGAGAGGTAAACTGTAGATTATTGTAGATGCCGTCTGTCTGAGGAACATGCAAAGAATTTTTATGCAGTAGAAACTATGCCATGTTTAAAACAAAAAAAGAAAAACTTTAAGGATGGACACAATAGATGCATAAAGGCTGAACATCAAATTTTAATCTTGAACCTTTTCTCCAGTCTTCAAATTATTAACATGAAAAGGAACAATAAATTGCAATTTTATCATTACCTTAATCGCCGTGTAACAAGCCCTCGTTACAAAATCTCCACCTACTGTGCCCAAAAAACCAACAGAAAACCCATACATTATATTATCTAAGTGATCTATTAACAGATGAAATTTTAACCAACTTCATACCAGGAAACTATTAACAGAGGTACTTCAATCACATAGCTTAAAATATGGAGAAAAGACAGGTAAAAAAATGATCTTATCCTGTAGTAGTAGTCTTCTTACTTTTTAAAATTTTTATAAAATACACTAATTTCCCAAAATAAAGAATATTATGACACATTGGTGTCAACTTACACAGATGAAAGCTGATGGCAGCTTTGTTTCTAGCTAAATTTCATTTCACCAAAACTTTATATATTACATGAATATCCCAGTAAAGTATTTTTTAAAAAAATTCAATACACAGGAACATAATATACAGTGTCTTATAAAAACAAATGGTTAATTTAGGAATGATTTCGTTTCAACCACGTAATGTAGCTCTTTAAGACCATGAAACTGCTTGCTACTGCGAGAAGACTCACAGGCCATGTTTTGATTCCCCAGCTGTAATTCTTAAAAGTAAAAAATGAAAAAGGCTTTTGCGTCTGCTTTTTCATGAGAAAACTGTGGCCACGGTCTCTGACATCGCCAAGCCCAATTCCCTGGTTCTGTTTGGAGGGCAGCCCTGACCCAGGCCGCGGGGCCGGACAGGGTGAAGGTGGGCTGTCAGGGCGGGGCTGCAGGATGCGGGCTCCGCCCACCTGCACCCCCCACCCTGCAAGGGGGGCGCCCCCTGAGGCCCCGCCTGCAGCCACCTGGAGGGACAGGGAGCCCGGGTCACAGCCAGAGAGGGACTGGTTTGGGGCAGAGGAGGGGCTGCCCAGTCCAGCCCAGGCGGGTGGGCATCACCCGTGGCCTCTGTGCGGGGGATCCACCACCCTCGGGGGCGGGGGTGTGGGAAGCGCCACACGGACGCCTGGGCCGCCTCGCAGGGTCCCTCCTGCATGACTGCACAGGCAGGTCCCCAGGGTGACAGCGCGATGACATTCAGAGCCATCCTCAGACAGGTGGCAACCTCGGTTCTTCAACTTCCAGCCACCGAGCTGAGCCGCTTCTGTTATGAAACTAAATCTATTTCTGAACACATTCTGTCCAAGGGCTGTGCTTTATTCTTCCTTATTCTAGGGAATCAGAGACCTTCAAGGTTAAACTGAGGACTAGGTCTTGGAGTGATTCCCGACCCCAACCAGAGAGAGAGGCTCCTGCCTCGCTACCCCGGGGTCCCTCAGCGACACGGACTCACTTGTGTGTCCTGGTTTCCCAAAGAGACAACCAAACCCGAGAACGGGCATCTCTGACTCAGAGAAGCCGAGGTGAAGCCCAGGGGGCAGGGGCTGCATCTGCATCAAGGACACGCTTTTGCTCCCGACAGGGGATCATCCAGCTTCTCCTTGGCGATCATTTCATAAATTAATAATTTCTTAAAATCATAATCCAAAGAATTTATCTATTACAAGAAAAATTCAAGTTTAAAAAAGCAAATAAATTAGTTAAGCCTTGTAAACAGTTGTCTGTCTCAGCTAGATATCTTTTTAGGGAAGGTTCCTCTGTGGAGTGAATCAGACAGGACCAGGCACATGGCACGCGCCCTGGTCCTGCCGCCCCGGGTCCCTGTGGGCCTTGTGATGGATGCGGTGATAGGCCAGGTCCAGCCCCCGGCGGCTCCTCAGATGTTTTCCACGAAGCTCCCGGGGAAGAGGCCCGTCTTCCCGTTCCGCTGCAGCGTGCCCTTGAACCAGCCGTCCTCCCGCTTCCTGTGCACAAACACGATGTCGCCCTCCTTGAGTTCCAGCTCTGCCGCACTCTGGGGGGGGTAGGAAACCACCACCCGGTGCCTGCGAGAGGGGGGAGTGAGGGAGAGAGAGATGGAGCGGGAAAGAGAGATGAGATGGGGGGGAAAGAGAGAGAGAGAGAGGGAGAGATGGAGCGGGAAAGAGAGATGGGGGGGAGAGAGAGAGAGAGAGAGAGAGAGAGAGAGAGAGAGAGAGAGAGAGAGAGAGAGAGAGAGAGAGAGAGAGAGAGAGAGAGAGAGAGAGAGAGAGAGAGAGAGAGAGAGAGAGAGAGAGAGAGAGAGAGAGAGAGAGAGAGAGAGAGAGAGAGAGAGAGAGAGAGAGAGAGAGAGAGAGAGAGAGAGAGAGAGAGAGAGAGAGAGAGAGAGAGAGAGAGAGAGAGAGAGAGAGAGAGAGAGAGAGAGAGAGAGAGAGAGAGAGAGAGAGAGAGAGAGAGAGAGAGAGAGAGAGAGAGAGAGAGAGAGAGAGAGAGAGAGAGAGAGAGAGAGAGAGAGAGAGAGAGAGAGAGAGAGAGAGAGAGAGAGAGAGAGAGAGAGAGAGAGAGAGAGAGAGAGAGAGAGAGAGAGAGAGAGAGAGAGAGAGAGAGAGAGAGAGAGAGAGAGAGAGAGAGAGAGAGAGAGAGAGAGAGAGAGAGAGAGAGAGAGAGAGAGAGAGAGAGAGAGAGAGAGAGAGAGAGAGAGAGAGAGAGAGAGAGAGAGAGAGAGAGAGAGAGAGAGAGAGAGAGAGAGAGAGAGAGAGAGAGAGAGAGAGAGAGAGAGAGAGAGAGAGAGAGAGAGAGAGAGAGAGAGAGAGAGAGAGAGAGAGAGAGAGAGAGAGAGAGAGAGAGAGAGAGAGAGAGAGAGAGAGAGAGAGAGAGAGAGAGAGAGAGAGAGAGAGAGAGAGAGAGAGAGAGAGAGAGAGAGAGAGAGAGAGAGAGAGAGAGAGAGAGAGAGAGAGAGAGAGAGAGAGAGAGAGAGAGAGAGAGAGAGAGAGAGAGAGAGAGAGAGAGAGAGAGAGAGAGAGAGAGAGAGAGAGAGAGAGAGAGAGAGAGAGAGAGAGAGAGAGAGAGAGAGAGAGAGAGAGAGAGAGAGAGAGAGAGAGAGAGAGAGAGAGAGAGAGAGAGAGAGAGAGAGAGAGAGAGAGAGAGAGAGAGAGAGAGAGAGAGAGAGAGAGAGAGAGAGAGAGAGAGAGAGAGAGAGAGAGAGAGAGAGAGAGAGAGAGAGAGAGAGAGAGAGAGAGAGAGAGAGAGAGAGAGAGAGAGAGAGAGAGAGAGAGAGAGAGAGAGAGAGAGAGAGAGAGAGAGAGAGAGAGAGAGAGAGAGAGAGAGAGAGAGAGAGAGAGAGAGAGAGAGAGAGAGAGAGAGAGAGAGAGAGAGAGAGAGAGAGAGAGAGAGAGAGAGAGAGAGAGAGAGAGAGAGAGAGAGAGAGAGAGAGAGAGAGAGAGAGAGAGAGAGAGAGAGAGAGAGAGAGAGAGAGAGAGAGAGAGAGAGAGAGAGAGAGAGAGAGAGAGAGAGAGAGAGAGAGAGAGAGAGAGAGAGAGAGAGAGAGAGAGAGAGAGAGAGAGAGAGAGAGAGAGAGAGAGAGAGAGAGAGAGAGAGAGAGAGAGAGAGAGAGAGAGAGAGAGAGAGAGAGAGAGAGAGAGAGAGAGAGAGAGAGAGAGAGAGAGAGAGAGAGAGAGAGAGAGAGAGAGAGAGAGAGAGAGAGAGAGAGAGAGAGAGAGAGAGAGAGAGAGAGAGAGAGAGAGAGAGAGAGAGAGAGAGAGAGAGAGAGAGAGAGAGAGAGAGAGAGAGAGAGAGAGAGAGAGAGAGAGAGAGAGAGAGAGAGAGAGAGAGAGAGAGAGAGAGAGAGAGAGAGAGAGAGAGAGAGAGAGAGAGAGAGAGAGAGAGAGAGAGAGAGAGAGAGAGAGAGAGAGAGAGAGAGAGAGAGAGAGAGAGAGAGAGAGAGAGAGAGAGAGAGAGAGAGAGAGAGAGAGAGAGAGAGAGAGAGAGAGAGAGAGAGAGAGAGAGAGAGAGAGAGAGAGAGAGAGAGAGAGAGAGAGAGAGAGAGAGAGAGAGAGAGAGAGAGAGAGAGAGAGAGAGAGAGAGAGAGAGAGAGAGAGAGAGAGAGAGAGAGAGAGAGAGAGAGAGAGAGAGAGAGAGAGAGAGAGAGAGAGAGGGGGGAGAGATGGGGGGAAGAGAGAGAGAGATGGGGGAAGAGAGAGAGATGGGGGAGAGATGGAGGAGAAAGAGAGAGATGGGGGAAAGAGAGAAGGAGGAGGGAGGGGAAGCAAGGAGGAGGGCGGGGGAGAGACAGAGTGGGCTTAGTCACAGCTGTCAGAGTTGAGCAAAGCCAGTGCACGCGCCCGAGACGCTGACAGGACAGGACGGAGCACAAGTCTGCCTACAATGTTGGTAAAATGACTCAAAATGCCACCGTCCCCTGTTGCGTAGAGACTTGGCATGAACAATGTTTGGATGTGCCTAATGGTCCACAACTGACCGGGGGCTGATTGAGGAAATCCTGCCCTAAACACCCCAATTCTCCCTGGGGCAGGTTGTCCCAAGGTCCACACAGGGAGGGGAGGACGGAGACCACCAGTTCAATCCACCACCACCAGCAAGGAGGCCGGCATTCAGAACTCAGTTGGTCTGACATCTGTGTCTGTTTCTCCACTGGTTCTCAACTCAGGTATCAGTGGAAAGATATGTAGTTATTACTGAAAGGTTCCAGAAGCCTTGCTGGTTTAAGGTCATCGACCCCCTGCTTCCATGCTTCTTCGTATCCTTCTGCAAAATTATGGTTAAGAGCCAGGGAAGCCAGAGGGAGGTGAGCTGTTTTTCACACTGTGTGGTCTCCGCCCACCTGTGTGACCAACAGAATCCTGTGAAAATGACGGTCTCTGGTCCCGAGGTGGGGTCCTAACGGGCGTGCGGCTCCCACCCAGCTGTCTCCCGGGAAACCAGTCCCACACTGTCAGCTGACTCATCATCCAGTGGACAGGACCACACACCGGGTAACAGACGTCTCTTCCCATAAGCCAGCGGGACCACCTTGAAAGGGGTCTTCCAGCCCCAGTCAAACCTTTACACGACTGCAGCTCAGGCTGACATCTGGACACTCATCCTAACAAACAAAGCCAGAATCACTCACGTAAGCTATCCCCAAATTCTCAACCCACAGCACTATGAAATAATACATATTTACAGTTATTTTAAGCCACTGAGTTTTGGGGGTAATGTGTTATACAGCCAAAGATAACTAATAATCTCTCCCTGTCTCACGCTAGTCAGTCAGTCTTCAGCTACAAAAGTGGTTGAGTTTCTACTCTCCTTTGGGTCTCACAGTCAGAATATGAATTTATAGCCTCACAGGAATTACTCTTAACAGCAAGTAGAGAAGGTCACGGGTGAAAAGTTGGTCATCAGAACCGATTCTACAGAACTGCCCCAAACTCATGAAAGCCATCTGAGCCCGGTCCTTTTGGAAGATTGCTAGTTTCACCAGCCTCCATTCCATAAAACCCAGAATCCACTCCTGTTAAGACCTGAGGAAGAGCCCCAGGCTATGACTCTATTAAAAAAGGCATCTCTGCAAAGGCCCAGGGGCCACCCACACCATTTCCGAGCAACCCTGGGCTCAGGAGCCAAACCATCCTCCAGGGTCTGGAGCAGAAGCATGGCACGGAGGCTGCCTGATTATCTCCAAGAAAGGTCCAGAGAACTGCAACGTGAGTGCTGACAGGCTTCAATCAAGCTTGGAGGAGGTGGGGGAGGCCTGGCCTCATGGGAGAAGTGGGCCTGGGGGTCCACGCAGCCTTTGGGGCCACTCGGAGCAGCTTCACCGTGGGCGGCCACCTCCGCTTGGGCCTAGCTGTCCTCATCTGTGGACTAGGGCCGCAGGGACCGGCCGGAGCAGGTGGCATCAGGTGATGTGTGGAGAACACAGGTGGGATGCACCCAGGATGGTGTCTGTCACAGAGCTGACACCCCAAGTGCCAGCCCCCAGCACGATCGTGTGGCTCCGGCTAGAGCGGGCGGGGGCCTGGCACTTCAAGGAGGCGACCGACAGCCGCCTCTACCCAGGAACGACTCAGACCACACCCTGAAGGAGAACGTCCTGACAACACACTGACAAACTTTAGAACGGCAGAGTTAGGGCTCTGGAACCCTTTCCCTGACAGCTTCTCATTGTGGACTAACCTGAAGGAAGGAATCCAGATGAGAAGACTTCTCAACTCTGATGCCAACAGGCTGAAGATCCACGTGAAAGCTCATGCCGCCGGGACTTCCCTGGCGGCCCAGTGGTTAAGACTCTGTCCTTCCAGTGCAGGGGACGCGGGTTCGATCCCTGGTCGGGGAACTAAGATCCCACGTGCCGTGGAGCAACTAAGCCCGCGCGCCACAACTACTGAGCTTGTGTGCTCTGGAGCTCTGGAACCCGCGCACCACAGCGAGACAGGAGCCTGCACAACACAACGAAGAGCTCGTGTGCCGCAACTAAGACCCGATGCAGCCAAATAAATAAAGATTTAAAAAATTTTTTAAAAAATCCAAGCTGCCACTTGGGGCAAGTTGAAATTTGAGCAAAGCTTTATAATTATGCAAAGAAGCGTACAAGCGACTCAAATCATATTCACAGTAGCTCTCTGATGAAATGTATCCCCACCGGTCCTCTGCCAGCTGCCTTACAGGTGAAATGGAACAAAAACATTTCTTGAAAAAAGTGAATAGTTCTAATATTTGCATTTTAAAAACTGTACTAAACCAATTCTGTCAAACATTTCCTGAACTAGCATTGCTGCTAGGCTAAGACCATGATCTTCCTGCCAAGCCCCCAGGGCAGTGGATTTTCACAGCTAAGTGACGGGCCTCCAGGGCTGATATGAGTGGGAACTGCGACCTCAGGTTGTAGGGAGACCAGCCGGTGCAGCAGAGACTCTGCTCAGATGCTGGATGTGCCTCGAGGGTGTCTGCACCATGTTTCCAATGCAGCCGCTCAAGGCCAACAATGGGCCCAGCCGGCCACCGTCTCAGGTGTGGAGGAGCTTTGCCAAGTGGACGTTCAGCAACCCCCGGCAGATGAGAGCACAGCCGTCGGGCCCCTGGATGACGCTCGGCTGGATCTGAGCGGGACACTGGGCAGCCCTGAGCCTCAGGGGCCACACTTCTTTCCCGTGGCCGCTGCAGGACCTGGGGTCCACCTGCAAGTCTGCACTCCGGCCACGCCACTGCGTCCCCTCCCACCTGACCAAAGAGCCTGCCTGTCCTCCCGCCTCAAATCTCCTCCCGTCCCCATTCCATTTTGCAAAGAAGCAAAATACTAACTTTAACTGCCAACTCTATTTGTAGCTATTTCTGGCTCAAAACTCCTTTCGGCTTCCCAGTGCCTCTGAGTTAAGGTTATTCCTCAGCCTGGTGTGTGAAGCCCTCAGTGGCCGGCCTCAGTCTCTCTTTATAGCTACAGCTACTATTATCCCCACAAATGTGCCAAGCACGCCTCCACACGGGGACACTCTCCCAGGCGTGGCCTCTCTCCCCACCCCATGTCTTGGCTCATGTGGTCCCCTGGGGACTCTCTCAGACAACCTCCGTGCCCGCCCACGCCTGACAGGCCTCTCAAAGCATGGCTCCCACCTGCCCCGCGGCTGCAGGTAACTTCACACCTGACCAGATTCCAGAAGCCTCGGCACTTTGCACAGTCTACACTGCATCTCCGCCAGCTGCATCCCGGCCTCATTCATTCGGCCAAAACATGAGCTGCTTCAGGGGCGAAGTGATGGTAAACTCACCATATACACCTCACACCACCTCACACAGTACATACACATGGTCATTTTTTTTTTTTTTTTTTTTTTTTTG
>NW_020173697.1:4866853-4871034 GCF_003031525.2 Neophocaena asiaeorientalis asiaeorientalis | reverse complement strand
CCCGTGTCCCCTGCATCGGCAGGCGGACTCTCAACCACTGCGCCACCAGGCAAGCCCCATATGGTCATTCTTAATAAGCATGCCGAAGGACAAAAATAAAAGCCCTGATCGTATAGGAAAACTACTTTTTAAATGGACAAAGCTCCTCAAAAAGGAACGAAATTCTGACAGACAGAGGTTACAACGTGGATGAACCTTAAAAACATTATGCTAAGTGAAATAAGACGCACACAAATGAACAAATATACAATTTCAGTTATGAGGTTTGCATTACAAACTCATACAGTCAGAAAGTAGAATGGGGGTTGTCAGGGGCTGAGGGAGGAGGGAACGGGGAGTTAGTGTTGAATGGGATGATGAAAAAGCTCTAGAAATGGATAGCGGTGATGGTTATACAACAATGGGAATGTACTTATGGCTACTGAATTGTACACTTGGAAAAAACGGTATTTGATCACAGTTTAAAAATTAAGATAAGTGAATTTAAAAATTAATGGAAAGATGAAAGAAAGCAAAGAAAGAAAAAGGAAGGAAGGAAGGAAGGGAGGGTGGAACGGAGGGAGGGAAAGGGAGAGAGAGAGAGAGAGAAAGCAAGAAAGGAAGCAAGAAAGGAAAAACCATCCAAAGCTGCACAGTGCTTGGCTGCTGGGATGCATCTCCTGCACCCTCTGGACAGAGCCCTGAGGTCACTGTGGGACGTACAGAGTGGCTCACAGACCTGGCCCTAAATAGGCCTCGGCCTCTTGGTGGCTGTGTGACACTAAATGAATTTTTGGTGATAATGACCAGGGTGGAATTTGAGAAAAAGACGCTTGCTGTATAAAGAAGCTTCACTGACATCCCAAGGGCAATCCTCCCGCTCTGGGCTAAGGTATCTGGCTTCTGACTAGATGAGCACTTGCAGTCTTTTATTAGCACGAATTTTCTATTTCCTTAATTTTTCTGGTCTCTCTCATGTTCTCTGTAGTTGGTGCATTTTTGTTTCTAACCTCTCCTGGTTTAGCCCAAATTGCACCCCGTGACTCTGGGAAGCACCCTGTCCAAGCTCCCTGGCCTGGGGGTACCCTTCACTGCTTTCTGCCAGTTGCGACAGCAAACTGCTCTCCAATTAAGTACTTCACTGGCAAAACCAAACTCACTCGCTTTGTAGTTTGCTTGAATTCTGAGTGAATTATGTCCATTGCTTCACCCAGTGGGTTCACTGTCACGGGCTCAAATTAATCATGCTGTTTAAGCCCCACTGCCTTTCTGTAAATCTCTCTCTACCCAATTTGTATGTTTCTAAGCATTCTAGCAAAATCCCTCATCAAAGATCAGAGGTTCTTTGCCAATTCAGCAGATGGGCTTATAGGTATGTGGTTTTATCAGTTTAATTCCTAAACTTAAAAATATACAGAGATGACCTGCTGTGTCTCCTTAAGCCCTTTATCTGTAATTTTTTTTTTTAGTAGGAAAAAAACCTGTCACATGCCCTTTTATTTGCCATCCCTTCTGAAATATTTTATTTCTACTTTCTCTTTGCAATTTCCTAATTATATTTTTCCCAGTCCCTCCAAAAGAGAGCCTAAAACATCTGTTCTATTATTTCCACTGTCATCGATTCTATTCTGCCTCGGGATATAACATTTCTTGCTTGTTTTCTTCAGTCTCTCTAACAAACACTAAAGAATCCTTTTGTTCCCCAGAGAACAGTCTCAGCTGACACCAAGATCTGTCAACACACCTCCAGGCTCCTCCTTGCTTATTGTGAGATGCTTATGTCTTCCTCTCCTGAGAATGCTTCTTCCGCCTGACAGCACTGGGCACCCTGGTCCCATTCTTTCATTTGAGATTTATGGGGCAGGGTCATGGTTTGAGAGGAAATTTTATTCCTGTTCTCATTCTCATCTGTAGATGAATCCCATCTCATACTGGACCGATGTTAGACACTGAAAAATATGTCAGTGAAATTCTACCAGGAAAAATTCTACCAAAAGAACCTCAGGCTTCTGCGCTTTGCGGGGGCTGGAGTCGTGAGTTTTAGATTGTGAATCGAGGACTCTGAGATCCTGAAATGCTTCCTGAATTAGACTGATGTGACAGTTAATCTTCCCTGCATTTTTAGCATGAAGTACTTTTTATTATGTTGAAAGTTCTGAAATACTGAAACAGGCAATCCCTAAATGATGTCCTCGGTAGCTTTTGAGTAACCAAAAAATTTCATTCCCAGTGGACAACAGGATGATAGACTGTTTTCCTATTCTACTTGTTTCCACACATTCTTCCTGTTGTCTTTATAGTCAGGCAGAGCTAAGAATCCAAGTCAGATACGTAACATCAGCCGCGCTGTATGAACGCAGAAGGGCTGGGAGAAGTCGGTCAGGCTGGCTATTATATTCAATATTCCAGTGAACACATGGATTATAAAAATATAAACGCGGGGCAGACATTCTCTCCCAAGAGCACTTTCCCACTCTTAAAGATGGAAATGGTGCTATACAACAGCCGGAAGAGGATTCCAGCACACCGTGCCCCCTCTGTCCCACCAGTAAACCCTCCCCACTCCCTGTCTGAGGGGCAGCCTGCCCCTGAACCGCTGTCACCTGCCTGCATCCGTGGCCCCTCCTTTGCAGATGCTCTGGACAGCAGGAGCCTGCTGTGAGCAAGGAGCTCCTTGGAGAGGAAGGAGCTGGGATGCAGAAGCTCACAGACTGGGCACATGTGGCATCTAGAAAGGAACGTGTGCTCGGGGAAGTAAAGTGTCCCTTGGAACAGTCACGCCGCCACCACAAAAGACAGGGGAGGGGAGAGGCTCAGGGCTCGGGGGGAAACTGCACATCAGTGCCTGTGACTGAAAGAAAGAAAACAAGCTGCCGGACTGGCACACAGGTGCGATCCCTGGAAAGCAGAGAAACACCGCAGAGAAGAGCGAGACTCTCGGAACAAAGGATGACGTGAATTGGGGGCAGGATTTCAAAGTTTTACTGAGAGCCCAACAGATGAGGAGAAAGACACAACGATTTTATTGGCGGGACAGAAACACTTTTTAGGGTGACGTCTCATTTCAAAACTGGTTTCATAAGGGTCAGAAATACATGAAGTTATTTCACTTCACCGTAAAAGTACACAGTCAATTGTGTACCTTGTACTCAAGGTGCATAGATTGTTTGACGCATTCTTTCCCAGGTTATTTTTGAGTAATAAAGTATGCCCCCCCCCAAGTCGTCCAAATGAAAGCCTCAGATTTTGGTGGGTACAAGTGTTCACCTGAAATAGAGTTAAGGTGAATTTAAGTCATTTGAAAGTATAACACTTTAGAGTAGTTTTTGAATGAGTAACAGAAAATGTTGCCCCAAAGGCAACACCTCCACAAACTAGAAATTTGCTTTATTTATGAGATGCAGGGACAGAGGGAGTGAGGCTCACAGAGACACACGGCACCTTTCGGAGCACGTCTTTATATATTTCTGCATTATGGGAAAACTGTCCCCTATTTTTAGTGTTCTGTACCGTGTTTCTAATTCATACAATCCTAGTAGGTTTTTGTCTCATTTACTAGATTTTCTCTCCTGATGCGCCCCTAAGAGCCCCAGCAGCGGAATCAGGGTGGCTCCCGTGTGTAAATTACAGTGACTCAGGGCCACAGTCACGCAACGGGGCTCGTCGTCCTGCGGGTATCGGAACCCGGTCAGCGGGTCAGGAGGGGGTCAGGCCGGGAGAAGTCGGCCGCCCTCTGGCTCAGGAAGCATCCAAAGTGAGTGGGCAGATGCTCCAGGTGCTTCACAACTAGCAGGTCACGACGTGAACCTCTGATGAAAATGCCAAACGTGAAACGAGGGCGGAGGGCTGGCCCTGAACGAGGAATGAGAAGGAGTGGCGCCAGGGCGGCGGTGACCCACAGCCCCGTCGGGGACAGTGCTGGAGACACGGACGGAAAGCGGGTCACAGCCCCGCGGGGCGAGAACACAGAGCGAACGGCAGAGGGGGAGCCCGTCACCCCAGGGGGGCCAGGCTGGCCGTCACCACGGACCCAGTGAAGGAGACGTGAGGCCCCTTGGACGCCACAGACCTGCCGGCTCCCCGGCGGCCGCGACCATGGACTCACCTTTCACAGACCGCAGGCCTCGCGTCACCGGCCGCCGGGCCCAGGGACGAGCAGGGCTGCCGCGGCGGTGGGGCCACCGGGGCCGAGTCCAGGGAGC
>NW_020173697.1:4857770-4866804 GCF_003031525.2 Neophocaena asiaeorientalis asiaeorientalis | reverse complement strand
CAGCAGCTCAGCCCCCGGCTAGACATCCAGGGTGGGCGAGGCCGGCGGCGACCCCCGTGGCTTGCGCTTGGTGGAGGCCCCGGAGAGCAGCTTCAACAGCCCCTTTCTCTCTTTCTAGAAAAAAGAAAAAAGCACGAGAGTCGAAGACATGGTTCTGTTGCTGCAGTTTCAAGTTCTGATGTGAGCTTTCGAGGGGCGCCTGTGGGTGTCTGGGGACTCTGGGTCTGGATCCCGGGGGCCGTGTGCTCACCTGCCCTTGGCCTCCCCTGCACCTGCCTGGGCATTTTCCCTAGTTCTGGACATTCCACTGCTCATCGGCATCCTCCACGGAGGAGGTAAGACAAGCAGAGAAAAATGATGTGAAACCCAAATCTCACCTATTCACCTCTCAGGCTTGGTGAAGGCAAAGTAGCACTTCAGGACAAAATGGAAATTTCAGATTATGGCTTTAATTTCTTGAAATTCTGCCTACCCTAGCTCTAATTCTTGTGTGCTGAATTAGCATAAACCTGCTCCCATTTCTACAGCCATAGACCTGACGCTTATCACTTATGGGGTGATGTCTGTTTTTTTTTTGTCCCTGCCGCGCGGCACGCGGGATCTTAGTTCCCCAACTAGGGATCGAACTCGCGCCCCCTGCAGTGGAAGCGCGGAGTCTTAACCACTGGGCCGCCAGGGAAGTCCATGGAGGGGATGGGTGATGTTTTGATCGAAGTGTTCACTTGTCACCACCTTGATGAAATTAAACAAACCAATAATAACAGAAGTCAAACCATTTCTATTGCGCAAGTACTTCCTCGATTAAAAAGCGAAAAACAACTCCACAAAATTAGAAAAAAGCACTTCAGTATAATAAAAAACTATTTTTATGTCTCTTTTTGGCAAGCAACCATACAAGTAAGAATTTTTCCTAACCGTCTCACAGAAGCCACCTCGTGGCTCTACATCTTTGCTCTGCTAGGAAACCAGATAGAGGGCTGGCTCTCCTCCGTGCCCAGACCCCAAGTGTCAGTGCTCTTCTGATGCCCAAGCACAGGTTAACGACCATCACTTTAAATCGTTTTACTAAGATGTCAACTACATCATCAGGTCCGCTGACTCAAAACATGGCCTGAGAATACAACGCTTAAGAGAAATAATTCTTTAGAACACTCTCCAGGCAAGCTGGGATTATTAAGGTCCACTAACAGGGAAGCAGAATTATGAGGGGCCCTTAAGGAGACAGAACACTGAGGAATTTTTCCTGAATACTGAGTTCAGACTCAGTAGAAGTCCCTCAGGGGGAGGCATAATAACACAGTTTCATTAGAGGCAGGCTGGCAGAAAGAGGAAGAAACAAAAGTAATCATGTATCAGATGAACAAGTGTCCCGGGGGTCTGCACCCCCAGGCCCCATTTAGCTATCGCTACCCACAGCACCTGTAACCCCCGGGGCAGGAATGAAGGGGGGAGGGGCAGGCTGTGCTGGACCATTTCTGTTTGTCGGGGGCTCAGGCTGCAGAGCTGGCACATCAGCCCCCCAACCCTTCCCCTCCCTCCTGAGGAAGGTTCTCTTGCATCTTTAGTCAGGCCAGGCCTCAGCCACACCTCTCTGGCTTCTGCTTCACCCCTTCACCTTCCGTAGGGCCATGTGTGCACTGCAGTGAACGGTCCCACATTACTTGGCCAGGTACCCGAGCCTGCATGTCCTACGGCGCCAGTGCCGAGAGCAAGACACAGATGAGCTGGCAGAGGACGGGGGATGGGAAGCAAGCTGGCCGGACCCAGGGCTGAGGAACGAGGAGAGGACAGTCTGCACTCCACAGGGTAATGGTGATTCCATGTACACGGCAGCCTGTGAGGGGGAAGGACACACCTGCTGGCACATCTGCCCCTCCTCTGAGGGAGCCTGGGGTCTCGGGGCTGATACATGAGCTGGGAAGAACGTCCACCCTTGCAGGTCCTCAGCGGTTCCCGCTGGGACATCAAGAGGCACACGAGAGCCCCGGGGCCCCACAGGTCTACTGAGAACACAGTCTGGTGATAAACTCAGTCTCAGGAAACCACGGCTAAAGACTCTTCCTAAAAGCTCAGTCCTCATGGCAGGAAAACAGTTAACTGGATGCCTCTCGGGGAACAGCCTCGAAAGTGATTAAGAAGAAAGATGACTTTGTTCCTCTAAAGGGTCACACGCATGAAGTGCAGCTCCAGTGACTTCCAGGGGGTGTGTGGGGATGGGATGGGGGATGGGGTGGGGATGTTTGCGGGCAGGGATGGGGCACTGGCATGGAGGGTCCAGTAGCCGGGCTGTGAATACCATATTCCAGTGTTTCCATGTTAGCAGAACACTGAGCCCCTTGAGAGAATTTTGCAAACTCAGACATGTATCATTAAGGGCACCTTTGTTTCTCAAAACACAACAGCAGAAATGAAAACTACGGATGAATTAATAACAGATACACTTCAGCAAAGCAATTTTTAAAATGTCATGTTAGCACGCACGGAAAAGGGCATATCTTTTAACATAAATCTTAATAATTCTTCTCCTGTGGGTTTTTCCAAGAAACTATTCCTAGATGTATAATGTTTTTGCTGTCATAATTCCTCTTCAGAAGATTTCATCATTTAAAATCACATCTCATATGAAAACAAAAAGCTATTTGGGTCAGGAAATCATCACCAGATAGCCAGAAAGAGTTTCACATATAAACATAATGTCTGAACATAAAGTCAGTAAGTCTGTATTAGTCACACAGCAGAGGCTGGGGACACTATGGAAACGCCACGTCAGAGCTCCTTCCCAAGCAGAAATGAATCGCACTTGAACTACTCACCATTACCCACACCCGAGCCTGTCTTCTTCTCTGGTCTGCTGTGCCCTGAGATGCACAGAGAACGTTGCAAGAGGGAGGCTTCTGGGCCTTTGGTATCAAAAATCTACGTCGTCAGGCTCCCAACGATAAGAGGTGCTGTTCACAGGAAAGCCACCGCCGACACCTAATTCACACCATCGTCTGACGATAATCACTCATTTCTTAAGCGAGTATTTACTGAGCATCGAATACGATGCCTCAGTGCCCTGGGCTCTGGGATCACAGCAGGAACCTGCAGCAAGCAGCTCACACCATCCGGCAGAGACGCAGCCCTGCGGGCACACAGGTGCTCACAGGAAACACAGCAGGGCCGGGGAGGACGACGGGGTGCTGGCCCCAGTGGACGCGCGGCTCAAGAGGCATCGTGCATGGAGAGAGGGAAAGGCCACGTGAGATTCCAGATGTGGTTAAACCCCAATGGGCTCAAGAACCTTGCTCAGTGCTTGCACAAGTCTCCATGTTTGTTCCTGACACCCACCTGATGGAACAGGACTCAGTACTGTCCTCACCGCCTAAGGCTTATCAACGGTCATCACTGTCAGGGGTGACGTGGGCTTTCATCCGAGCCCACCCTCTGCTCTGAGCTCAGTGCGGCCACATCTCTGGAAGCACCTCTGCTCTGGGGACCGTCCACCAGGGCTGCAGGCCACAGAGGCCAGGGGGCCGAGCTCTGCGGGCGGGTCTGGACCTTCCAGACCCGGTTCAGCGGGAACTTCTTCTCCTTAAGACAACGAGACAGTTTCAGATGAAACTGTTTCAACGAAACAGCCAAGCCACAGACTACCTTGTTTCTGACAGCAAAACACGAGCTGGGAGGAAGGAAGATCGCGGAGCAAAGGAAGCCACGAGCAGGGACTTCAGGATGAATGTTCAGGAGAGAAGGAAACGGGCACTTAAACCCTAGATGGATGCTCCAGTCAAGAAACCCAAGAATGGGACTTCCCTGGTGGGCCAGTGGTTGAGACTCCGCGCTTCCAATGCAGGAGCTGTGGGTTTGATCCCTGGTCGGGGAACTAAGATCCAGGGGGCAAAACATAAAATTTTAAAAAAGAACAAAAAAAAAAGAAACCCAAGAATAACAGCAAGGGTCCTCAAGCATCGGCACAGTGACAAAGAAGGGGACAGTTGTTAGGGATCTGGGGCACTAAACTGGACGTGTAGGAAAGCCACCTTCCAGGAAGGTGTTCAGGAGCCTGGGGCCCAGCACCACTCAGCTGGGGGGCTTGGGAACAAAGGACAATATGGGGACGATGCTCCCAGCACCTGAGGGACTAGGGAGGTGGGCCGAAGAGGAGGGTGTCAGAGATGGATTCTTCTCTTCTCCTGTTGTGAGATTAGGACAGTTGAGTTAATTAAACCATCAGGCTTTAATTAGAGGCCATTAGACAAGCTCTAAGCAAACCAGGCCTCTGCCTGCAGGGTTGAGAAATCCACACCTAGGACAACCAGTCACAAAGGACTAATCCTCCCCAAATAAGGTGACACTTAACCTGTAGCCAATCACATAATTTCCCTGCTTTGTTTCTGCATCTTCTCTATAAAATCCTGGCCCTCAGCTCCTGGCTGGTGTCTCCTGACCACTCCCACTGTGGCACTGCCTGATTTGAACAGAATTTTGCTCAAATCAAACTGTTACATTTTTAAAATGCCTCAGTTATGTTTCAACAAAACTCAGAGTTTATAAGAACAGCCGATTACATAATTGGTGCTAATGAAAAAGATTTTATTTCTAGATGAAAGCTTAATAGACCAAAATAATATCTGCTATATTTTGGTATCTAGGGGAAAAAAGCATGTATACGCCACCATATTAGTGGTTTTCTTTGAAACCCTGGATCACATTTAGGTTTTAGATGTCTGGATCTTCTCTAACTTCTAAATAAATATGCAGAAGTTAAAAAAGTTTATAATTAGAAAACAATAAAAAATGTATATACATATACATGAGTATCTCATAAGGACTGAGAAATACATTTGCCTGGAGACAAGCTGATCAAATAACGAAGCCTTTAAATGGAACATGAAGTTAGAAAAATGTCCAGATAAGCGGTTAAACTGATAACCGTAAAAGCTATCAGAGGTCTTACAGAAAGAAGAAAAACAGTGGTAGAAACGCCCTGAGTTTCAAACAAGAAAAAACTGAGATGATGTTTGGAAACATACGACAGAGCTTCCAATACCTATTTATCCAACCACACAACACAGTTACCAACAGAGTTAGCTAGAGATTTCACGTCGGGGCAAAAACACGTTTCTGAGAATTGGTGAGCGAGGACTTCCAGACAAAATACTGTTGAAGAGGAACAGCTCTGAGCACACGTGGGAGTGACCCGCCATGTGGGGCAGCCTGGCGGGCCCCCGTGTGCAGAGAGAAGGGCACGATGGATGGGCCCTCACCTGGGGGAGAGTTTATGTACGTGGGTGATGCCGATCACAGAATGACAAGGAAGATAGAAATAATGAGGGAATTGTCAAAAACCTAGATAGTGGCTGCCAAGTCCCAACTAAAACTAGAATCTCTAATACACTTAGAATCTCGGATACACTTTTCCCTTGACCTGCTGATAATTTTTTTTTCATATTTATTTATTTATGTATTTGGCCGCGTCGGGTCTTAGTTGCAGCACTCAGGATCTTCTGTTGTGGTGGGCGGGCTCTTCATCGTGGAGCACAGGCTCTCTCGGTAGTTGCGGCGCTTGGGCTTAGCTGGCCCGCAGCATGGGGGATCTTAGTTCCCCGACCAGGGATCGAACCCACATCGCCTGCACTGGAAGGCGGATTCTTAACCACTGGACCACCAGGGAAGTCCATGACTTGCCGATAATTTAATCTCACAGGAAGCCGAGCTAACTGCAACGTAGGGTCTAACTCTGATCACCTGGGGGAAAGGCAGAGCCCAGGGGCAGAGATGTCCAGCGGGTGAGGACTCCGAAGTGCGTGCCCACAAGACAGACTGCCCGTCGTCAGGCTTGAACTCCGAAGTGTAAAAGAACTGATTTTAAAAGTTCCCAGAAAATATACGCATGACCGGAAACTCAAAAGGAAAGATGCTTCAAGAGCAGTGGGAGGGCTTTCCAGAATGAGGTTCTAAGCACACAAACGCCAACTATCTCAGCAGATGAAAATGCAGAGCCACCTAAAGGCACTGACGTGATGCCCCAGGAAGCGGCCAAAAGGGCTCCACAAGAGGATCGGGAGAAGGGCCCTAAGAAGAACATATCACGGCCGTGGCAATTCAAGAAGCTGAAGACCAGAATGAGCTTAAATTAAACTGGCAAAAATGCTAATGACCAAAAGCAAAGTGTGTGTGTGTGTGTGTGTGTGTGTGTGTGGAGTGCTGCCTCAAGTTACGCTCGAGAAAGGAAGAACGAGAGACGCGGAGCTGCCGTTTGCGGTGGATGCAGGTCCTCAGACACAGGAAGAAAGGGAAGGGCCACCTTCCGAAGGGAAAGGAAGAACAAAGCCCCTTGACAGAAGGGAAACGGGGCAGGAGACTGGGATATAGAGATCAAACCAATCCTCCCCACAGGCTGAGTCCACCCCAGCGGACAGAGGAAATGCAACCAATAATCTGAAAGATCGGGCTTCCCTGGTGGCGCAGTGGTTGAGAGTCCGCCTGCCGATGCAGGGGACACGGGTTCGTGCCCCGGTCCGGGAAGATCCCACGTGCCGCGGAGCGGCTGGGCCCGTGAGCCGTGGCCGCTGAGCCTGCACATCCGGAGCCTGTGCTCCGCAGCGGGAGAGGCCACAGCAGTGAGAGGCCTGCGTATCGCAAAAAAAGAAAAAAATCTGACAGATCCTGGTGAACCTGGGATCAGGGTCAACTCAACAGGCCAAAGAAGGGCGTGTCTAGTCCTCATTTTCATAAAGAACACAACAACACGCCTTGCAGACCATCTGGAAAATCCTAGAACAGTGTATTCGATGAAAGGCTGACTTAGGAGAGGAAGTGAGACCGAGGAAGAGTCTCTTCCAGGAGATGCTGGCTATAGTCAGTTACAGCAGAGACAATGGGGCAGCCGGGGAACAGTCTGGATGGAGGAATGAGAGACGCTCAGATCTCATCTGGCATCCATCAAGCTCCCCCGGATGTCCTGGGCAACAGGATGGAGTGATGGGGGCAGCGTGACACTCGTGCGAATCATGGGATCACTGAGTTTAGAGTGACTGGGACAGTCTCTTTAGTGAGCTGGGAACATTAAATGAGGTGGCAGACTTAGAAAGGGACATCTGAAATCTGTGACATGAGGAATAGGAAAAAAAAAACCGTAGAGCGTAGCCTTTCAAAAAAGAAGATAACCCTGAACTACCTCCCGGGGTCATGTAGAAAGGAGACCGTCAATTTTCTTTCTTTCTTTCTTTTTTTTTTTTCCCTGCTGCACAGCTTGTGGGATCTTCGTTCCCGGACCAGAGATTGAACACAGGCCCTTGGCATTGAGAGTGTGGAATCCTAACCACTGGACCACCAAGGAACTGAGATCATCATTTTCTACATAGCCCCTCAAAACACAGAGAGAGGGTTTGAAGTCACAGAAGACAGGTGTGTGCTGAAGCGACTTTCTCCGAGTCGGAGGTGCCTGAAGACAGCAAGGATGCTGTGGAGCCAGGGCACAGGGGCCACAGGGGTCCAAGCAGGGGCCAGTGGCCACTTGTCAAGGATGGGGACTCAGCAGGATAAACGTAAGGGCCTTATCAGTTGCTGCTGTAACCAATCACCCCAAACTTCATGGCAAAAACCCGGTGTCAGCAGGGCTGGGTCCTTCTGGAGGCACCGGGGGAGAGCGTTTCCTCACCGCTTCCCGGTTCCAGGAGCTGCTTGCATTTCCCGGCTTGCGGTCCCCTCCTCAGGTCACTCTGCTCCCTGGTTCCGACCCCACATCTCCTCGGGCCCTGATCCTCTTCCCTCCCTTATATGAAGATCCTTGTGATTATACTGGGCCCACCCGGATAATTCAAACACCTTTAAACCTTTAATTGAATCCCATCCGGAAGATCCCCTTTGCAATGTAAGGAAACATATTCTCAAACTTCAGGAATCAGGAAATGGACATCCTTGGGGGAGCCATTATTCTGTCTAGCACAGGCGTACTTCAGCCTCAGAGATTCCATGAGTGCTTCCCTGGGAGGCCTGCGGCTGAAGAGTCTGTCCTCCTCTGTGACAATGGCCCTGACACACCGTCCCGGAACCTTCAGATCTAAACTGTAAAATAATTCTTCTGAAGATACTGACAAAGTTGACCATGTCAGCTTGAGTACAAGTTTAACGTAGTTAATTATAAACAATGAACAGACACCAATCTTTTGCAAAAACACTCATGTTAACTCAACAATTAAATATTAACTTTTCAGTAGCCTGTAAAGTTTGTTTCCTTGCAAACCCCTGCTTACGGGCTTCCCTTACCATTTAAACAGAGCGACAAACATGACCACGGAACCTGGTGATGACCCTAGAGCTGCAGGCCAGCTCTGGGGAAAAGGCACGAACACTGGGGGGGAAGTCGTGATTACAACACAATTGCGTAGAATCTGCTGTCACTCTGCTCTTTCTGTGCACATTTAATCACCAGGCGTTTCCCTTGTCTCCAAACGCAACCAGAAGTTAGTCTTTGAAACACAGCTTCCCACTTACATCTCCTTTCAAATTCAGGCCCAAAGGAGAGGTTTTAAAAAGGTCTATCAAATTAGAAAATAATTTCCCCCCTGTATTTCAAGTCAAGAGAAAACCTATCCACACAGATTATAATCAAACACAGTGTAGGAACAGTAAAGCCACAAGTAACACTTCTGATCAACCGTTTCTAGCCCTCAGTATATTAAGTACATTTCTGCAGGACTATTAACCAGAAGCAAGGCTCACTAAACAGGAGGAGTTAAGGTCAGCGAGGGCGTGGGGCGGAAGCCCCCGGAGGCAGACCCCAGCTTCCCACACCAGGGTCTAACTGCAGAGAGCCGGGCCCCGGTCGCCTGGCAGGCCCTTGGGGTGGTCACCTTGCTGTCCTTGTCTGGCTTGGCCGCTGAGCTGCTGTCGGGAGAGGTGGGCGGCCCGGGGAGCATGGTCACTGGGCGACCGCCAGGCTCGGTCTCCAGGGAGGCGGCGGGGAGGCTCGGCGGGGCCGCAGCGCAGGCCAGCGGGGCGCCGACCCGGCCCAGGCTGCCAGCAGCCACGTGGGCAGGGGGACCCA
>NW_020173697.1:4855784-4857694 GCF_003031525.2 Neophocaena asiaeorientalis asiaeorientalis | reverse complement strand
GCAGGGGGACCCCTGGGGCCGGGGGGCTGGGGCGAGGCCAGGGGGTGATGGGGCAGCCCCGCGGCGCTCTGAACCTGGATGGGCGTCACGGCCGCCGTGGGGCGCTCCTGGCTGTGTGCCGAGACTGGAGAACGGGAGAGAAGAGCAGAGTGTGACTTGGATGCATGCCGCTCACCGACCCTGCGCCAGACCAGTGCGCCTGTCACAATGGTTAAGAAACCACGGTGGTTTAGGAGCACTTACTTAGTCTTGGCGGGGCCCCTGGACATCACCCTTCCAGATCCCGGGATCAGCCCCACGTCTGCTGAGTGCCTGCGAGCCCACTCCACCCAGGGACCCAGCGACACCCCTACAGGGTCAGGTCAGGCTGGCCGCAGAGCTTTTTTATTATCATTGTTCTCCCTTTTCTCAGTAACCATTTTCCTTCCTTTGGTTATTCTGACAGAACTGAACAGTGTTCTCCACCACTGTTACCTAAGACTCTTGAGAGGTTTTCAATGCCGTAGAAAGAAGAAAGCTATTTAAGGTCCGGCTGGGTCTGAAGCAGAGCTGCGATGAAGCTCATACCAGACACTCGGCATGGCGATCCTGAGGGTGCCACGTCGCTGCAGCGGTGGGATTCGGGAATCACCTGATCTCGAGCACAAAAGTCACATTTTCAAGTACTATGGACCTCGCTAGGGTCCACCTAATTTCCTTCAGACTCTCCACCGGTAGATCAGGCTTGAATTCACAAGCCACGCAGGCGGGGTCAAGTGGCTGTGACTAGACTGTACCTGCCTGTCTCCTAGCGCTACTCAATAATTTTAAGGTTCCATCTGTCCTTCTCAGCATCTGCTGTAAAAGGTCTGATGTCGGTCAGGGCCCCCTTCCTGGTGCCACCAGCCCAGCCCCCCTACCTGTCCTCACAGCGCTGCGCGCCTGGTTGACGGTCATCTGTCCGGACATGTGCAGCAGGACCTTGGCCTGGGGACTCGTCTGGATGTGAGCTGCTGACACCACGGCGGTGGGGACCCCGGGACCGCCGGCCATGCCGTTCCCCGGGGGCTTCTGGGCAGGCGCTCCTGCGGGGGAAGGGCTGGCCGGTCCCCCACCTCGACTTGTCTGGCCAGCGGTCGACACGGGGACTTTACCCTGGGAAGCGCTGGTCGCTGCCCTGCCGAGACAGAAGCCCAGTCCATCAGCAAGACAGGAGACAGAACAATTAACGACCAGAAAAACGATGCAGAGCTTACAAACAGAACACGTTAGGAAGTGAATGGAACTATCTGCCCAAGGGTAAGAAGAGCAGATTCAAAGAACGACGGCCCTGAGGCAGAGAACGGTCTGGAAACTGAGTCGGAGAAAATCACACGTCACTCTGCTCAAGGACATACAGTTCCTGGTCTCAGCTCCCACCTGAAGCTAAACATCCCCACCAGCTTCCAGGCCCTGGAGAAGCCGCTCTGTTAGACGACAGGGTCTATGTTGTCACGCCTGTGTCTACGTGCCCTGCCCGCCTCCCTAACTGCCCCGTGTACACGTGCGTGTGTGCACACACTTTGCAACGTCCCCTCTGGCTTCCTTCGAACTACCTTAATCTCATTCATGTTTCAATCCTGTCATTCCCAGCAGCCTGGCTGAAGGCTCAGGCCTAAGACCTCGGGATTCTACTCTGTTTCAGGTGGATTTCTTCCTTCTGTGACCCTTGATTACAAAGTACGATGTGTTATTTTTTTAGTAAATTCCTTATTAAATACTCCTGACTCAGTAAAAGTTCCCTGAAAGCAGGGCCATGTGCAATGGTTCTTTTCCATTCCTCTTGTACATGCACCGTTATAGGGGTACAGCCAGCTATCAACAAATATTTACTGGTTGAATTTAACTAAATTAGGCTCAGTGTAGTTTTTTTTTTTTTTTTTTTTTTTTTT
>NW_020173697.1:4843299-4855728 GCF_003031525.2 Neophocaena asiaeorientalis asiaeorientalis | reverse complement strand
TTTTTTTTTTTTTTTTTTTTTGCGGTACGCGGGCCTCTCACTGCTGCGGCCCCTCCCACTGTGGAGCACAGGCTCCAGACGCGCAGGCCCAGCGGCCATGGCTGACGGGCCCAGCCGCTCCGCGGTATGTGGGATCTTCCCAGACCGGGGCACGAACCCGCGTCCCCTGCATTGGCAGGCGGACTCTCAACCACTGTGCCACCAGGGAAGCCCTCAGTGTAGTTTTAAGTAACATATTTTTTTTAATATTCTAAATTCATTTAAACAACAATTCTATAGTAACTCTCTACCAAGCAGAAGACTTCATTAACTTGAACCTCCTTATTATTTACCATGAGGAGTAACAGAGCATTTACTGTCAGTAAGCATCTCTCCAGAGACTTTTGGAGAATTTGTACTTGAATCTTATGAAAATGTTTTCCTTCGCTAACTTGATTTTTTGTTGTTGCTTTGGTTTATCTCCCTTAGTTGTTGTGGCTTTTTGTTTGTTTTCTTCCCACCAGGGAAGGTCGAGCTGCCGTCTTCTGGATGTGAGTGTAGATTTTAACATACACCGAGAAGAAGGTTTATAGTGATGAAAAATCTGCAAGTCAAATGAAAGCTAACATGCTGTCACCTTCTGCAAACAGAATGACTGTCATCTGATCAGGCTGCTGGCCAGCCTCTGAATCAAGGCCCACAGCTGACAACATGTCAGTTCATTCAGCTATTTACTTAAAATCAGGGACTTGGAGAAATGATTTAACACAGTTAAGCTGGCCCATTTATGAAGAGCCAGGTGGCCCAAAACTGGGGCTTCCTCAATGATGATGCCATTATAGGTCATTGCATTCGTTCCAGAGCTACTTTCCTCAGTGCCCAGAAAGGGGACTACCTTTAAATAAAGTGAAGACTATATATCTATACATCTAAAGGTCTTGCTTTCTACTGTCCTCAAACATGGTTTCTCAACCTTGGTGACATTTGGGGCCAGAGAGCTCCTTTCTGCGCAGGCTGTGCCGTGCCCTGCAGGTGTCCCGTGCGTCCCTGGTTTCTGTGCGCTGGAGACCAGTAGCACTCCCACCCCGCATCGTGACAATCAAAAATGTGTCCAGACATTGCCAAATTCCCCTGGGGAGCAAAACTGCCCTCATTTGAGAAGGGTGAAGGAGCTATGTCACACTGAAGGAATTCTGTTTCTGACTGTATTACAGAAAATAATTGTGAGAATTCAGAGGTGACCGCCAAGCTACTGGAATAAATGGCTGGCTTTCAGCACCTCTTCACCAGGTGACCTCAGATGAGTCGCTTAACCTCTCCACCTCTACGGGCTCGACTGCTGAGTGGGGATCGCGACGGCACACACATCATCAGGGAGCTGTTTAAGGATGTGGCATTAACGTGTGTCACGCATTTAGAAATCTGCGTGTCTGGCATCTCATAAGCATCACGTAAACATTGGAGTATTAATAATAGCGCTTTTATTTATATTAAATGCTACATTTTTAATTTTCTGGCAGAAAAATATTGAAAATGGTGTCGCTGAGTCTTCTCACATGTAACTTAAAGCAAATAATTTAAAACCCAGTACATTTATTGGTAGAAACGTACAATTTCACATACATCCATGTGAAGAGTAAGCTAAAATTTTGAGAATTAGAAGGGATTTCGGCAAATACAAATAGGGACCTTTAAAATGCCGGCTGTGTAACAAGCAACTGCAGTGGGAGGAGGAATCTTGGACAGGCTGAAAAACATGGGAAAGGACAAAGCCTCTCTGTTTAGAACTCAGCAACCACTTAACTCAGAGCCCTACCTCGTGACGGGGGCCACATAATTGCCAGGGAAGACCCCTATCTTGCTGGTGTGCATGGACGTGCCCTTGAACCAGCCATCCTGGCAGCGCTCAAACACGAGAAACATCTCCCCCTTCCTCAGCTCCAGCTCATCCTCTTTCCGGGGGGTGTAGGGATAAATGGCAACATACCTAGAAGAGGAAAAAACAGTTGATTTCAAGCTGAGTAACAGACAGACCACAAGATGCTCCAAACTCTTCTTTGGCACAAAGCCTTGGAAGTTTCATCCAAAAGTAAACAGAAAATACAATCCTTTAAGCTGTGAGCAGCCTTGGTCACTGTCCACTGAACTGCCACCTACATAGAAAAGACAGAAGCCTCCTGACTCAGAACTGCACACCTGGTCCTCCCGGTGTGAAGGCGACGATCCCTCCAAACGGTACTCGTGGGTGCGAAGGAATTACTGCAGCTTCCCAGGGTGCAAGCCTGCTGTGGGGCGTCAGGTGCCCACTGGGAAAACTGAGCCCTTCAGATGGCCCTGGTCAGACTTGGGAAGTAGCCCCGGCAGGAACATACGGTCCGAAATCCCGCTGGGAAGCTTGGCACACGGCTGAACCCGAAGGCCGGCCGCACCCGCGTCCGTGCGCTCAGCCAAGGAAGACACGGAATTTGCAAGAGTCAAAGGCAAGGCGAGTGCAGATCGCAGAGAGCCCCCGACAGCTCCTCCGTGCGCAGGACTGTGCCCCAACACATGGAGCCCGCAGATCGGCGGGCCACGTGAACCAGGCTCCGAGCGTCTCCTGGGTCAGTCCACACAGGGGAAAAGCCGCCAATGCCGAGCTGCATTCGGCCACGGGGAGCCCCTGGACGGAATAATGTCCAGACTTTTCACTGTAGGGGACCTGCAGCTTTTCACGTGCACGCTCTGCTAGGTCTGGCCTCTGCTCAGCCCCTCCCTGTTCCCGAGCATCCTTACGCAGGGGATGAAGGTGGGGACAAAGCCCTGGCAGGAGTGGCAGAGGAAGGCCAGGAAGACTCGTACTCAGCAGGCCACCTGCCCGGCGGCCCATCCTCAGACCCACTTAGTTTCTGTTTCCTAATGAACGACACGCACGACCAAGCATACGACACCACCCTGGCACCAGCGCTCCCCAGAAAGCCGTTCCCCGCGTCTCTGCGCGGCCAGAAAGGACACCACACTTACACGCTGGGGCGCGTCTGCGGCCGTGAGTGTGTGGTCTGGTCAGCGGGTCCGGCCACGGGTCTGGAGCCCATCCCAGGAGCAGCAACAGCGCCCATGGGGGTGGCCTCCTGGAGCGGGGGCGGGGGGAGAGGAGGATTCATAGTCTGGAGAGAGACAAAAAAGAAGAAACAAATGATTTATGCACATCTTTCACAGCAAAGAGGAGGGAAGAGGAATCAGAAACCCATGAAAAAAGACATCGGTGGAATCCACGCAGAGCAGAAGCAGCTGCCCTGTACAAAAGCCTCCTTGGAAAAGAGTCCTCTTTGTTACCCTTTAAGATCTTAGAGCCACAGCGACCCCCTCCCCAAACAGGTAAGCCATCACACCTGGGAGAAGGGAAAGAAAAAAATGACGCAACTGCGTGGAATTTTAAGATTGATGGCTGCAAACCAGGACCAGGATCCAAATGCCTTTCAAGGGGGCGGCTATAATGTCACCCTGCTTGCTAGGAATTAATTTGTGATTGTTTCTGCAACCCGAAACGTAAAACACCACGGAAAACAATTTAGCTGCACCGTATGGCAAACCATTGCCGCAAAAGAAAATTTCCTTTGATGCCTGGTTTCCCAAAACCACACACAATAGCAAGCCACAATCACTGGGCCATTGTTTTTACTTTTGTTTATTCTCTGCTTAGCTCTGCCAGCTTTTGAAATTTAGGACTATCGAGGCTGGTAATCTTTAACAAGTACACCGTGAGCAGCTGCTGGCTCCTTTATGGGCTCTGCCTACAGGACTCCGTGCCTTTTCAGAATCAATGGAGCAATTGTTACCTTCTGATCTATACACCCCGGATAATTCTTTAGGGTCTGGGTACCGAAACTCCTGGGAAAACAGGCACACAAAGACCTGCCCAAACCCCTACCTCGCCTGCCCTCCCCAAATCTTTGAACCATTCCACGTAAACACCGAATCAAAGGAGAAATACGGAGGCTGAAGACTGCCCCTTGGGAGGTGTGCATGGCGTCTCCACATCAGCTTAAAAGAAGAAAAAAACCCACGGTTTTTAAACATAGGGAACAGCAATTTCTTTCTATTTTTTTGGAAAAAAAATTTAATCTCATCAACGTTTCCTCCATCTGCCTATTAATGTACACAGTTCCAGAAACAAAATCAACTGAGTAGAAAAGGATATCAAATTTCCAGACACACGCTGCAACCATTTCACACATTATATTTAATTTCTCGACCTCAGAGAAGGCTTTTTCCACCCTGCAGCCGCGGCAGGACACCCAGTGCAGGATAAACGCGTTGCAGTCCCAGGGCGGGCGGGGTCGTGGTGACACTCACAGAGCAGGCCGCCCTGCGCCCCGGGGGCAGCTCCGGGGAGACACACACGGGCCTGCAGCCTTTACCACCTTTAACCGGGAGAAGGCCAAGCACTCATGCCCTTGGTCTCAGAGACAAAGTGGAGACAAATCGAGATAATCCTGGTAGAAGACTCAGCGCACATGACCCAGGCGGGTCCTGGGCAAGGACACTGAACAGAACAGCAGCCGGAGGGCGTGAAATCACTCCCAAGTTGTCTCCTCCAGTCTCCCCAGGCCTCACCTCAGAGCTGCGGAGCCGTGGGGGTCAGGTGACACACGGGACAAAAGGAGCCCAGGCCACCCACCCCTGGAATCACTCAGAGCAGAGCCAAGGGCCCACTCGGCTCTCTGAGTAGAATTCCACTGGCAAACGGAGGAGAGGAAAACTGTCTGCTGTATCTTCACGTCAGTGACACAGAGGCTGTACTAAACTGGCCCTATGCGGAAAGAGACGAGGAAAAAAAAAGGAAAGACAATCTAGGGACCTGATAAAAACACAGGCCACGCTGGTGGTGACAAAATGTAAGAACACATCACCTCTTATAGTTAAACAATGCAGTAAGGGAATGTTTGGTGTAGGTGACTTTTACAAAGAGTGAGTCAGGAGGCATCTGAGATCTGGCACCAGAGAGGAGGGTCTCGAAGATCCCAAAGGTGGTGCTGCAGGCAGAACGCAGCTCTCTCTCTCACGGGTGGTGCTGGTCAAACTGGGCAGACTTCTCCCCATCGCTGGGCTGCGTATCTTTGGAGAAATGTGCACGTGTGTGTGCGCGTTCGTGGGGGGATAAGCACACAGAAAGACTAGCGATTACACTCAGGCTCCCCAGCGTGGCTGCCCCCTGGGGCCGGTCAGATGCCAGGGCCCCAGTGTGTCCAGGACTGGGCCGGCCAGGAGGTCTCGTGGGCCGCTTGGTGAAGACCCCACGCCGAGAGAATTTGGGGACGTGGACGCGCGGGAGCGACCGCGTCCTCCCGTCACCGCACGGCTGGGCGCCGGGGGCCAGGACACACCCTCCTGCCGCAGCAAAGGCACCTGTGGGCTGCTGGGAGCGCAAGACACCTCTGGTCAACGACAGCGTTCAGAAGCCAACACCACGCTTGTCACTGCCGTCACCAGACACTGATCTAAAGCAGCGGGGCTGGGAAGTGTGCCCATGCTGAGCCGCGGGGAGGAGCTGAGGGCCAGGGGAGCGGGGCTGGGCCTCTGGGGTCCAACGCGGGTGACCAGACGTTGGCTGCGCTGTCGCTGAAGCGGGCCTCTGCTTGTGCTTCTGCAGACCCAGACCCTCTCCCACCCTCTCCACGGGGCGATGGTCTGAGGCCAGAATGACAGTCTCTGAATAATACTTTGCTTAAAACCAGGGCTCAGGGGGCAGGGTCTGTGGTGGGAAATGGTCACGTCTGCCCCGCCCAGGTTCTGTCCCCAACCCACTGATCTCTCGGAAGAGATAGCTTTACACCGTGGAGGACGCCTAGGGTTTGGGGTCAGAAACGCAGATCCTAGCTAGCCCCGGCTCAGCCTTTGAGGGCCGCCCTCGGGCTCCCTCCAAGAAAGAAATGTCCTGTATGAGTGACTGGTTCCAGGCCACCGACAGGCCACATCCGCTAGTGGACAGTGAGAGTTCAAGGCCGGACTGTGGCCCCCTCCTCTCTCCCCTCCCTGCACCCAGCCCCGAGGTGCCTGGGGGCCGAGCTCCACAAGGTCCTCACCCTGGGCGAGGGCTGCAGGCCACTGACCAGGAAAGCGCTTTGCCTGGATGGAGCCTGGGGTTCTGACGGTAAAAGGTCCATGTTCTTTCCGACCGTCCTTCACGTGTGTCCTCACGTGTGCCCCTCCCTCTTCTCCAGGGTAGAAAAGTGGCCGGTGGCATAGACTTTGGGCATTTCTGGACCTCTGAGCAGAGACCATTTAATATCCCCCAATCCCGTCATCATTTCTTCCTGAACATCCGACTCCAACGAACCCACTTGCCACCTCTCTCCAGGGTCTTCCTGTGTTGTGAACTCACGCAGGTGCTTGGCCACCGAGGGGACAGCAGGAGGGGCGGCTGGTCATCCCTTCTCAGGGCAACGGTGCCACCAATTCCCACAGCATCACCGCCTGCACACGGCCACATGTGTGCAAATATTTGAGTATTCTGCCTTTTTTAAACAATGAGTAGGAAACAGAAAAATGGAAGCACTGATAACCAGCGATTCAAAAAAAACACTCAGGTGTCAGAATTCAGTAAAATTAAGAAGATGGAAAAGTGAGTTTTTCATCTCATCTGGACACTCCCAGGAACTCAGTCAGTCACTCGTGGGCACAGCTATGAAGAAAAGAAAAAAAATTAGAGTATATTTAAAAATGCCAGAGACAGCCGCTTGGAAGATGATGTCGGAAGGGGAGATGTAATTAAGAATTTGGTAGATTAAAGAAACCTCTCTGGGAATGGACTTTCTCTCACCAACTGCCTTTGACATGTGAGGAGACACACCCACACCGTTCACTGACTTTGCAGAAATGACATCCGAGGGGTTCTCAGCAGCAGCAGGTCAGGGAAGCGGCCCTTGCGGCGCCCCGGGAACAGCGGAGGCTCAGGATGGAGGCCGCTGTTAGAACTCACGAGGCTGCAGAGTCAGAAACCGTCTCGCTGTCCTCGTGTCCCCATCACCCAGCTCTGTCCACGGGAGGTAACAGACCCTCAGCGAGGGCTTCACGAACGAGAAAGCGTCCCGTGCGCCTGCCGCCCTCAGGGCAGTCTGATATGGATCAAGGGCCTCAGTTCCTGCGATGCCAGGGTCCTTCTCTGTGGTCGCTATGGAGGTTCTGTCCATATCCTGTCCCCATTCTGGTCGTCAGAACTGCTGCCGATTCCAAACGCTTAACTTCTGCTTCTCACGCTGCCAAGCTGGGCGGTCCCGTCCCTACGTCCAGAATCCTGCCCTGACCCTCCGGACCCTCCCACCACGGGCGACAATGGACTCAGTACGTCTTGGCTATCCTGAGAACATGACATCATTTAATTTTGCTTCTTTAAGTGTACACACACACACGCACATGCTTGTTTTAGTTATGGTTACACACTGTTGGGTGCAATCTGATTTCAACTTCGCCATGGACTGTATCTGGCCTTTTCTGACCTGGCTACCTTGTGACATCTTGTAGCTAAACACCTCTCAGCTGGTCCAGAGGGTCAGGGATCAGCCATCACTTGTTTCACAAGTTCACACTATGCACAGGACACGAGAGCAAGCTCTTCATCCACCTCCCCTCACAGGATTAGCTGGGAAAAAACCCTCCGTGCCATGAACAGTCTGATGTCTGAACGCGATAGATGTAATACCAGTTTTGCTTCTATTATTAGATAGTTAACATTTTAACTGTTACTTGTGAGAGGTACAGGACAATATGCTCATAATTCCACTCTGAATAAAAGATTAAAAAGTCTCAACTTATGAAAAAGGTGCTGGAAATAATGTTCACGTCCTAGTCCAGCAGCGGTGCTTATCACCAAAAATCCACACCGGGAGACTTCCCTGGTGGTCCAGTGGGTAAGACTCCACACTCCCGATGCAGGGGGCCCGGGTTTGATACCTAGTCGGGGAACTAGATCCTGCATGCACGCCGCAGCTAAGACCCGGTGCAGCCAAAACAGATAAATAAATAATTAAAATAAATAAATAGGGGGCTTCCCTGGTGGCGCAGTGGTTGAGAGCCCGCCTGCCGATGCAGGGGACACGGGTTCGTGCCCCGGTCCGGGAAGATCCCACATGCCGCGGAGCGGCTGGGCCCGTGAGCCATGGCCGCTGAGCCTGCGCGTCCGGAGCCTGTGCTCCGCAACGGGAGAGGCCACAGCAGTGAGAGGCCCCGCGTACCGCAAAAAAAATAAGTAAATAAAAAATAAAAATAAATAAATAAATAAAATAAAATGCACACCAGGAAAAGCCTGGTTTCCTTCCCACCATGCCGCCTACACTTGCTGTGATCGCACTCGAAGTCTTGGGAAAGGTTTCACATTTTAAACAGGATACTTGCCAGGTTGATGGAAGACACAGAGGGTACATGTTACCGAGATTTTTCCACTTAAACCTGACATATTAAATCCAAAGCATTCCTGCCAGCCGACCAGGGACTCTGAGATCTAGACATCTCCCAGGGTGACAGGCAACAGATCTGCTTATAATTAGTTTTCCATTAAATGGAACTGGCACAGATGCAGCATTAATAAACTGTCCTCTTGCTGGACATGCCGGCTCTCTTGTATAATCCTGGGATAAAATGGCTGAATGTAAATTAGTTTTTGTGTGTTCATGCTCTCTCGTGACCTGTCGCATCTGTATGCCCTAGAGTGCGCCCAGCTAAGATCAACTAGTAATTTACTGTATCGTAAAACTGTCGGCCCACAAGGGCTGAAACTCAGACAGCGCTTCGTCTTTTCCGCTAATTTTTCTAAGATAGAAAAGTCAGTCTCTTTTCCCTTAAGAAATGAAATCAGAATTTTTCCATGTGAAGTAGTCATCTGGAGATGGAAATTCCAACAGGTTGTGAATGTCCTGGGGTGGGAAGAAGAAAGGGAGGGAGGGAGGGAGGGAGGGAGGGAGGAAAGGGTCTTCTCTGGGGATGAGAGGAAAGTCGGCTTTCAACTATTCATAAAATGCATCAAGACAAAATAAATATAACGTAAGAAAACGAGGCAAAGGGTGAATGAGGGGGATAGGACCAGATGGAGTCAACAACCTGACTAACGTGCAGTGAGGCCCTTGCTGGGGGGTGAGGGGAGGTGCAAAGCTGTCTCTAAGCAGCTGAGAAGAGAGAAACAGAATTGGCAACATGTATAAAGTCCACAACCTGAAAACAAACCAGCGCGGAGAAGCCTCCCTATTCCCGGTACAGACAGTGGAGAAAACCCCAGCAGTGAGCCTGACCGACCCCGGGGCTCTGAGGAAACCAGCAAGCATGCTGCACCCGCCGTGGCCCCCAACAGAGGTGGATGGTCTTTCACGGTCACCTCCCTGAGTTCCAGGCAGTGCCGCCTCCGCGAAGCAGATACGACTCTCACATTATACGCGAGGACCAGAGGCTCAGAGAGGCTGAGTGACCTCACTGCCGTATCACAAAGGAGAGGCTGGGCTGGACCCCCATCACCGACCACACTGTTTCCTCTGAGAGCAGCACAACTGGGAGAGATTCTGTAAAGCAAGCTAAGGGCTGGGGTCCACTGGGGAGAAGGATTTAGTGATCTTTTCTATCCTCATTCAACTCAGCACTGGAAGAAACGGTCTGAAAGTGTAGCGAGGCAGCGGCCCAGACGAGAGAGGCTGGTTCCTAGCAGTTCCCCTGCAGGTTGAGGAAACATGGATTTAAGCCATTGTGCCGCTGCTTCCCGAGGTTGAATTTCTTGTTTCTTCCTTTTCAGTTTTCTCCCCACAGAGTTCTTCTTCATATCAGCTTCCCTCGACTGCCCTCACTCTTCCTGTTCATTTCCCCGTTAGGCTGTCTGAAAGCACTCAGCGGTTTTGTTCAGACTGTCTGCAGGCTGAGGGGCTTTCTGGAGAATCACACATCTGATAACCTCCAGGGAGGCCAGTCACACAGACCAACAGAAGACCAGGAACCCAGAAGGGGAACTGTCATCGGAGACAGGAATCCGCGTGTCGCGTGACCCGAGGCAAACCACACGGCCTCTAGGATCCCAGCTCCCTCAGTACTTCGATAAATACGCCTGGTCTAGAAACCTAAAAGAAGCAAAGGTTAAGCCTTCAGAAAATCAGGCTGACCTTTAATGAAAATTAAAAGTTCTCCCCGGAGCTCTTCCTGTAGCCTCAGGCCACCGACCCTTGCCATTAAAATAAAGTGCTGGCTATCGGCCTGAGACTTTGTGATTTTTTGCTAAAATGAACAGACAGAGGATGAGAGATGGAGACCCCACCCTCACCAAGCGTCATGGTGAGCTGTGGTGTCAGGAGGGCGGCAGCCAGCCCACAGGGCTGCGCACCTGTAAGCGGCAGGCACGGGGGTCCGGTGGGAGGCGGTGGTCCACACTCACCGAAAGGGCGGCCGGGTAGGGGGCCTCTGGCGGGACCGTGCACGAGGGGCCGGTGGTCACTGGGCTGCTCGGGGGCGGGGTCACAATCAACCCGGTGGTACTTATGTGGACCTGCCAAAGAAAAAAGAGTGAATAAAAGAGGACGCACGCACAACAGATGAGACCAGCTAAGCCCCGGGCACCGAGTCACAGCTAAACATTCAAGAATCCCCTTCAGGTTATCCAGCCCAAACGTAGTGAGGCCCTATGTTAGATGCCAGGGAGCCGCTTGACAAACACTGGTCACGACAACATTTCACGTACAGGATCCACGGCTGCTGGCCTTCCCGACAGCCGCTGCCTCACGTGAGTGCTGCTGGGACCTGCCTGGCCTGCAACTAGCCCATTGACACCTTCCCAAGGATCCTGTTCCGGTGGGTTGTCCTGAATGCTCACCAGTGCACCAACTCGTGAAATCTACATGACACGCTTAAGGGATCGTGCCACCTTCAGGATCATTTCCCGTGACTTGTACCCTTCCGTGGGGATGCGTAATTAAAATGCAGCTGCCCGGACCGCCGATCGCAGGCAACTGTTTACAAAACCTTTCAGGGGACAGGGTCAAGCCAAACTAGCTGTTTTCTAAGGTGTCTTATCGGGACTTCCCCGGCGGTCCAGTGGTTAAGACTTTGCCTTCCAATGCAGGGGGTGAGGGTTCGATCCCCGGCCAGGGAGCTAGGATCTCACAAGCCTCGGGTCCAAAAAACCAAAAACATAAAAAGCAGAAGCAATATTGTAACAAATTCAATAAAGGCAAAAAAAAAAAAAAGAAGGTGCACATCAAAAAAAAAAGTCTTTAAAGAAAAAAAAAAAAGAATGGGTGTGTCATCCATGACACTACCGAAGATTAACTGACTAGAAAGAAAGTTATTCAGATCATTTCATCGCAGGTGTTCGGCTACCTGACCAGTTTCGCTCCCGATGCACCCTGGGTGTGACTACAGACCGCGGGCGTGGGCTCCCGCACAAATGGGAAGTCTTTCCTCCACTATTAAAGGAATGTGGCTGGCTGCTACCTTGTCTCCCCAGGAAACGATGTTCCACCAAAACTGCTGGGCGTTTTGTAACAAAAACTTAACCCCAAACCTAGTTTCCTCAATCCCAATAATTAGGAAAAAGATTATCAGGACAAAGAGAGGCTTAGAGATCAGTTCCCAGACGGCCTGAAGGACTTTCATTTCCTCCCAGGCAAGGACAACCAGCATGCTAGCACACAGCTGATTTTCACAGGTCAAGTCTGAGCTACGTGGAATCCACATTCTTGTAAAGCTACACCTGTACCTGGCAGCTCATACACTGACTGAACCTAAGCAGAGCCAAGGGGCACCTCCACAAAGGCTCCCCGCCAAACCTCAGGTTCGGTCTCTCCTGTGAACCAAAGTCTATTTCCATTCAATTTCTAATGAGACGCACATGGATTTTTCATCCTAGGATAAAACCTAGTGGCCTCTAGCTATCCTATTCAAGAAACCCGTTTGTGTACGTACTCTGAGGACAAGTACGTACTCTGATGCAAGTTGGCATCACAGGAAACACAAGTCTTTCTTCGAAGATAAATGAGGCCCCGTTCAAAGTGCACGCTGTTACCTAGGAACCTTCGGGGTGGGAAAAACTTGCCAAAACTCAGCTTCCAGGGCCTGACCCTACAAGCCGCGGAGGAAGTCCTCACTAGTGTCTGACGTCTCCCCAAGAGCCCCAGACCGGGAGGCAGGGTGATGAGCTCGAACGAGCCCGTGAACTTGGACAGTCACGTTGTGAGGGCGTGGGGTAGACCACAGGCCGCCTGGGGTCTCTGCCCGCACGGCCCTGGACGTGGAGGACCCTGCAGGCCCCAGTTCCACGCGGGTAAAGGAAGAGACAGAGTCACCAAAGGATGACTAAAGGCAGAAGCAAGCGGCAGGAGTGACCAGGCCGAGCGGGGCAGGTCTCCAGAACGAATGCCCTGAGCAGGGAGGGCAGCCTGGCTTTCCACTGTGCTCACTCCTTCCCGTGGGGCTGCACACTGGCTCGGCTTCCTCCCCGGGAAAGGG